>NW_016108177.1:160844-223883 GCF_001604975.1 Cebus imitator | reverse complement strand
GAAGATCAAACACCGCATGTTCTCACTCATAGGCGGGTGTTGAACAATGAGAACACATGGACACAGGGAGGGGAGCACTACACACTGGGGTCAGATGGGGAGAAATAGGGGAGGGAGGGCGGGGGGTGGGGAGCTGGGGAGAGATAGCAGGGGGAGAGATGCCAGATGTAGGTGATGGGGAGGAAGGCAGCAAATCACACTGCCATGTGTGTACCTATGCAACAATCTTGCATGTTCTTCACATGTACCCCAAAACCTGAAATGCAATAAAATAAATGGGAAAAATAATAATAATAATAAGATGGTAGATTTAAACACAATGATATTAATAATTATGTTACAAATAAATAGTCTGAATACTCCAATTAAAAGGCTATGATTGTCACAGTGGAAGAAAAAGACTTCACTTATAAATAAAACAATTCCCTAAATCCCAAAATTATGAAGTCATGGAGTAGAAACCCAGCTAGAATGTAGCCTCAGCAGATGTGCAGCCAACAAGGAATAGAAGCAAGAAATAAATCTTTTTTTGTTGTTATTAAAAGCACTGTAATTTGGGTGTTGTTTCTTCCCCACAGCATAACCTAGGGACAACCACATTGTACCATGATGACTTCTATATATTTAAAACTCAATGATTATTTTTTTAAGTCTTTTGGAAGACAAAAATAAAAGGAAACTGTCTAAATCATATCAATTGTTTCTTACACAAGGGTAATATTTTAAGCATTTATGTTCATTAAGAAACATTAAAAAATGTTTATTACTATTTCTACTATTTGATATTGCATTGACGTCCTAATTGATGCAACAATAAAAATAAGGATTTGGAAATTGAAAAGGAAGACACAAGTTGGTGTTTCAAGTAGAGACAACTGCTGTCTTTAGATGGCAATTCACATATAAGGGAGATCAGCAAAACTGATGGATAAAGGGTCAAAATATAAAAATCAATACATGTCTTATAAACCCATGAAAACAATCAAATTATTTTAGTAGATTACATTATCTTTCAAAATACGTGCTGCTCCACTCCACAGTATACCTCCTTAGGAGAAGATTGTATATCCCCACCCCTGTGATGCCAAGCTAGGGCATGTGACTCATTGTGACCATTGCCATGTGAGCATAGCAACTTATTCCACTTCTGCAAAGAAGCTCTGTCCGCCACCACATGACTTGCCTATTCATTCTTCATTCTGCCACAAGACCGAAATATTTCATACAGAAGCTTCTCTATCATTCAGTTCATCCTATGAACTGAATCAGTAGCAACAAAAGAGCAATGGATACATAATTAGAGTCAGATAAAGTTTATGAATGTATGATGTGGGAGGGGTGGAATGTACCTAAATTTTTTACTGTCAAATTCTGTTAGTTTATGGTGATAGAATGAGGTCAGTGTGGTAATAGAAATAGTTGAATTGATAAAACAAGGCTACACAAATCAAATCTTACTCTATAGCTAACTATTAACAATTTTTAAAGATACAGGTATGTATTTATCATTCTTTCCAGAGGAAGCTGAAACCATTAGATGTACCTGCCAAAAAGTCTGTGCCTTCTACATTAGGTCAAACCAGAGTATCTTCTCTCCACCATCATCACCCCCAACCAGAGGGTCATAACTTGGATGAGAGAAGGACCCAAGGAATCCTGGAGAATAAACACCAAGATATAGGACCCTCAGGGCCTTGTCTCTATCAGAAAATCCTCCAGGCCCCTTTCTTACTTCCCTTAGACCAGGGCTACCCTAAAGGAGTCCAAAGGCCAAGCTGCTGCCTGTACCAAGAAGTCCCTGGACAATTGAACAAGAGAAACTGCCCTAGAGTCCTAGACACACTGTTCATCGAAGCACAGTCAGCTCAGTTCTCCTGTCCAGCCCAGCATCCCCCATGGGATCAGGAACTACCGGCTTCATGGCCACTCAGTGACCTCAGCCCCTTTCAGCCTATCCTTTCTTAGTCTTAGCCCACAGCCTGGATCCCAGTGTAAGACTCTCTTGCCAACCCCCTCTTGAGTTAAAGGAGATTCTTTCTGTGGAATAACAGGAAGGCTATGCTCCTACCATTGGTTATTAAATAAATGTTGAGCAACTAGCATATACTGGGCACTGTGCTAGGCACTGGAAATCCAGTGGTACACAGAGTAAACGCGCCCTGTTCTCACTAACGGTTAACATTTAGGGTGTCCTGGATCTGGGAGCCACAGGTCCGTGTCCCATCTTCTAAATCCTATATGGTCTAGACATGGTTAGGTGTCTACCAGAATTTAAAACCTACTAATTCCAGAACAATAATCACACCTCTCATTTTTAAAGCACACTATACTTAAAACTTAAATTACCTCACTAATCTTAGAAATCGACTGACGCTAGAATGAAAGATTGTTTGCTGAGTTATCATCTTGTTCCAATGCTGTCCTCTGTGGAGCTTCGGGAAGTGGGAAAAAAGAGAAGCGCAGTAGGTTAGCTATTCCCAGCCCCACAGTCCTTCACATCAATCAGAAGAGCATGTCTCTATCTGTTTTAGGTATAGGCATAGTATGAAATTACCTTTGAAAAGGAGGTTTCTGGCCTTAAAAGTAAAAGGCATTGAAGCCCACTGATGGAGAACAACTTCCTCCTCTGGAATATGAAGAAGCCAAGGCACAGAAAGGAAAGTGACGCCAGAAGGCCATTTATTGAATTACCCCCAAAGCCAGGTTTGAAACGTTGGTCTCCCAACAGCAAGGCCAGTGCTCTTCCAGCCCAGAGATGTGACCTTTCAGAGGAGCAAAAGGCCTTCAAACTCATTTAGGTACTTCCTTCCCCAATAGCTTTCATCCCAACCACCCTAGCTAAGCAAACACCTGGCTACTCAGATGCAAACCTGGACAGATAATACACAGAATTCAACCACTTTCCTTTTACACCCTACATAAAACCATGTGTACAAAGAACACATCTGCCACCTAACGGTCTGTATAATGCTTAAAGACAGTTGTCACACACACTTTCCCCATCAGTGCAGGGCAATTCTACTGAGTTCTAAGTTAAACACCTCTACTCTCCACCCCTCTCGGTTTTTCACTGGTCCTCACTATGATACAGCTGGGAGTATATTTATTACACAAGACTCTCTCCTCTGGAAACTCTCCTTACATCTTAGGGAGGAAGTCCTAGGATGAGATTCTCTTAGATTTTGTGCTGCTAATGCTGACATAACATGACAAGCAATGTAGCAAACAAGACCACTCATAGAAAGGCACGTTCTATACCCCAGTGGGAGCTCAAATGAAGATCCACCTCAATAATGAGCTAAGAGGCCAATCTTCCTAACATGGCCACCATTCTTCTCATGCAGTGAGCTCTGACAAAAGGGTAGACACAGGAGTCCTGGTATGTCATCCTTATCTTAGAACCATTTTATTTCCTTTGGGGGAAAGCATGACTTCTTTTATCAGTTCTCTGAAACAGTTGACTGACAGGATAGAAAAAAGGAGCACTTCTGTCTAATTCAGAACCTTCCATGACCTTGATGAAGCTGATAAATAGAAATTGATGAACCTGAAACAACCAACATCCCTATCTGGTTTTCATCTAATTCCAAGTGACTCCGAGGATTCCCCCCAATTCAACAAGAACCCTGGAGAAAGCTGATGACTTCCACCCAGAAATGTGTTAAATGCAAATAATAAGACTAGTCACGATGTCCCCCAAGACTCACCAGAACTAAGAACTCCTCAAAAACTGTACCTTAAAAGATGTTCAGACTTCACACATCCATCCCTACTGGATACACAGCTTAGAGGCATGTTTTAAGAGCATTTCATTTACATTGTGGAAGCCCAAAACAACAGAAAAGAAAAGGAAATATGGAGTTAATTAGTTACTTCACTACTATCACAGTAACTCACTTAACAAAGTATTCACAAAGCCCTCCTTTACCTGAGTTTGGGTCTGCTCAGGAGTCCTGAAAGCTAGAATCCTTGTCTATATTTTATTTATATCACCATATATCCCACTTATCCAGCAGATTCTAGACACTCTTTTGGAGAACTGGGGCCTGGTTTCTATCCTCTTACCATAGCCCAGCTGCCTTCCTCTTTATTTCCCATCTTTATGTTTGAGCTTGGCAAAATATAGTTAACACACCTCAATAAACATATTAATCTTCTAAAGACTTCAGGAATTATTTTCTTACTAACTCGTCACCTCTCAGCCTTACACAATCCAGTTCAAGTCATGAGAAGATTGTTCAAGGGTCCTATATTGCATGATCAGAGGCAGCTTCTACAGGTATAAACCACAGTCAGAGAGGACTCCCCATGTATAAAGTACCCGGCTAGGTACTAGAGATTCAAAGACAAACAGGATAAAGTCCTTGATTGAGGCACCCAAATTACCATAGAAGCAGTAGATATACAAAGGGTTATCTATAACAATACAGTAAAAGGTACAATAGATATAGATGTAAATTGCTGTTAGAACATAAATAAGAAAGAAATTTACTGTCTTAGTGAAGGGAGAAGGCAGATTAATGTCAGGGGAAAGTTATAGTTGAGCTGAGTTATGCAAAATGAGGAAGAGTTTTCCAAAAAGCTCAAGAGGGTAGGGCCTTTTCAGAGAGGAGAAAGAGTAGAAGCCTTGGTCCAGGAGTGACAGAAGAGCATGATATGGGAGAGAAAGAGGAAACATACTGAAGGACCTAAAGGAAAGAGGCTGAAGATGAGACTGGAGAAGGGGCCTGGATTTCTTTTGTGAACCCCTTTACAGGGAAGGCTAAGGCATCTGAACCTGATCCTTAAAACAGTACATTGGGGGAAGCCCTTCCCTGGGTGAAGATACAGAAGCTAATGGATTTATCCTTGTATCATTTACCCAATGGGATTTCATAATTGTTATGGACCAGTGCTTACTATGTGTTTTCCATTTTTCTTCTGAACCAACTATGGTTGAGTAGGGCTTCCAGAAGCTTTTAAATCATAGAAAAAAAATACAAAATACAAAAAAAGCCACGTGGAAAATAGTAAGAAGTTCTAACATAAAATGAAGTTCAAGTCTTAAAAGGGGGAGACAGAGAATATAAAACAGAAACATTATTTGAAGTTCAAAAGACCAAGAAATTTTCAAACTAATAAAATAGATCAAGCTACAGAATTTTAAAAGTATAAATTTTAAAAAGAAAAATAAAAACACACCTTACTATATTATAGTAAAATGCTGAAAACATTTTAGTAGAGTAAAAAAGGAGCAGTAAGACTGGAACCTGGTTTCTTCTTATAAGAATAATGGAAACCATAAGACAATATAATACTATCATTTAAGGTGCTGAATATATATATATATATAGTGTTTTTTAAAAATAGCTACCAACTTGGTATTCTATATCTAAAGAACATATTCTTTAATGCTGGAGGTGAAATAATATTTCCAAATAAACAGAAAACTGACAAAATTCTTTGCCAAAAGAACCACAAGAAAAATATTTATATAAAGTTATTCAAACTAATAAAATATTTTTTCAGCAAAATTACTCAAATATAAGAATGAATAAAATGGAAATAAATGATAAATATATTAGTTAATCTAAATAAATATTATCTATATAAAGCAATAACAATAATATCTCAGTAGGGTTTTAAATTATGTCACAATGATAACATAAACAATTAAAGAGGACTAAATAAGTTAAAATCATCTAATGTCCTTGAATTCTCTGGGAAGTGGAAAGAGTACTAACTTAGACTACTTTTAATAAGTCAAGACTTTATTTTTTCATCTCCAGGGCAACTGTTAAAAGAATAGAAAAATAACATATAACTAGCAAGCAGAAAGAGAAGCCAAATTAAATAATTAAGAAAATCAAAAAGAAGATAAGAATGGAAAGAAAAAGAACATATAACAGGTGAAACAAACAGAAAACAGGTAGTAGGGTTGTAGGTTTCACATCATCTATATCAATTACTACCTAAATGGGGTTGTGATAAGAATTAAATGGCAGAGCATATGAAAAGCATTTAATGTAGTGCCTAGCATAATGTATAGTAAGTGCTCAATAAATATTAGATATTACAACCAAAAAATGCACCCCAAAAATAATCTAATTAAAAGACAAAATTATCATATTGTATTGAAAAACAGCTATACACTACTTACAAGGAAAATGCCTTCAATAAAATGATACAGAAAAGTTGAAAGTAAAAAGATGAATACATAGGTGGTTTGCAGACAGTAACAAAAAAGTAAAGCTGATCTAACTTCACAAAGAAAATTTAAAGATGGGAATATTACTAGAGATTTTAGAAGACATTTAATCATGTTAAAAGGTCAATTCATTGAGAAGACTAATAATTCTAAACCATATGCATCTAATAACTTCAGAATACATAAAGCAATAATCAACAAAACAAATTCTCAATCATAGTGGAATGTTTTAACATATCTCTATTTGTACCACAGGCACTTCTATTAATATAAAGGCAGATTAAAATACCTATGTGCACATTAAGCACCTCTTGTATCTGTCTCACATTCTCTTGGCCCACATTTTTACTCCAGTCATTGCCATAGCAATCAGCTTCCCACAATGCAACTGGATGGCACCTTGCCAACACTGCATTATGCATCTCTCACTTTCTGACCTGGAATGTCTCTGCTTCCTCTATATGAACACTTGCAAAAATGTTCTCATTCACTTTGATATATACACACAAAATCTTATGTCAAGTGAGTTCATCTTAAAATTAAGAATTTTGTTCATCAAAAGATGAGGGTAAAAAGGCAAACCACAAAATTGAAGAAAACATTTGCAATGAATGTATTTAACAAAAGACTTATATCCAGAATATACAAAGAACCATAAATCAGTAAGAAAAATACATACAATGCAATTTTACATGAAGAAAATTTTAAATACACACTTATCACAATAGATACTGAACTGGCCAATATATATGCAAAACATTTTTCAACCCTGTTGGTCTCTAGATAAATGCAAATTTAAAGCCACAATAAGATACCATTACACAACCTCCAGAAGTGGCACCAAAATATACCAACAATACCAAAACTTATGTACACTACTGATGGGAGTGGTACACTGATGGGAGTGGTACAATCACTTTGAAGAAAAAACATTTTGTTCAATGAATGCTTATGTTGAGCATGGTAATTCCTTTCTAAAGATACATAACAAAAATGCATACATCTATGTACCAAATATATGAATAAGAAAGTTTCAGAGCAGATCCAGTCCCAATAGCAAAAACTAAATTGACTAATTGACAATAAGACAAATTTCAGTATCCAGTAGAATTAATATACAAATTATAGTGTAATCATTTAATGGAAAAGTAATTATCAATAAGAATTGAGGAATAACATCTCACACAAATACATGGATGAATCTTAATAAGGTTAAACAAAAGGAACCAGACACGAAAGGGTACTTATTGGTTGATTCTATTTAAATAAAAAGGTAAATCAAACAACTGGTAAACAAACAGGTATAATAGATTGATTTATCTAAGGTAACAGGAGTCAAAGTAGAAGTTATGTTTCGGGAAAAGAAAGGCAGTATCTGAGAAGGAATTCTGAGATGCTGGCAATGGTCTATCATCTGATCTAGGTTGCAGTTTTATGAGTATGTCATTTTGTAATAATATGTTGGTACTACACCTAAGATTTGTACACTTTGGTATGCTTGTATCATTCTTCAATAAAAAGTTTATTTTAAACTGCCTGAAAATACCATATGTTTGTGTAGCTATAGTGCAAAAAGAAGTCTCATAAGCTGCTGCTAAAAGCATAAATTGGTACAATGATTTTGGAAACAGTTTGGAATTTCCTATTAAAGCTGAAGAGATGCATATGCTTTGGCCCAATGATCGTACCCCTAGGTAACAGGCCATAAAGTCACGTAAAAATGCACACCAGGACACATGTTCAAGAATGCTTTTCCTGGCATTAGATGCATAATTTAAAGAAACAAGATAGAAGACAAATGTCCATCATCTGTAAAATTGATAGGTAAATTGTGATATTCACACAATGGAAACAATGACCTACACACAGCAACATAAACAGATCCCACATACATAATATTAAGTGAAAGAAGCTAGTTACGAAATAATACATACATATTATCCCATTTATATAATATTCAAAATAGACTAAAGTAAATTATATTTTATAGAGGTACACATGCAGGTGGTAAAAATATAACTACTTCACTTTTCTAAGCTCAGGAGCCAAATGGATTCAGAAAAGTAAGGAATTATCACAGAAGTCAGTCAGGCTAAGTTATCTCTAGTGGAGGTATATTTCATGGCATATTAGCCCTTCCTAACTCAGCTCTTCTCCAGCCTCATCTTCCACCATTCCTGCCCTTTTTCACTCAACTTTATGCTGGATACTTTATGTAGTTCCACAAACACCCATCCTTTCTCTTGCCTTCTTTGCATAGGTCACTACTTCTGCACAGAAAGCCCTGTCTCAACTTGTCCAATGATAAAATCTAACCTATCTGTGAGATCTCAGCTCAAATGAAGCTGTCACTGTCTTCCCAGGATAGATTCAAGAGCTTCTCTTATCACCCCACAGCATGTTATACATCTCTCACTGAATGAAGTACGTGGCTATTTGTGCTGTAGTTATGAGCTTGCAGACTGTGATATTCTTTGTATCACCAGTGTCCGGTATCTAGAGAGTGAGTGGCATTTTATTAGAACCCCAGAACCTGGGAGGAATAGAGAATTTTGATAGTCAGGCTGACACAAATATTGTCATGTAAAGAACTCATAAGATAGCAGGAGAAAAAGAATAGAAGGTTGAGGCTGGGTAAGATAGAGCTAGTCATGTATCAGGTGATTCTCATGGAATCCAGGCCATACAGAAAAGGTTATAAAATTAGGGAGAGTTGAGCAACTGGAGGAATACACAGAAATAGTGGGATGTGAGGTCCCATAACACAAAATGATGATGCAACTAACTGCCCCAGTGTAACACAGAAAGCATGTTATTCTCACAAGGCTGGGAAGCCCCAGGACACAGAACCACTGCTCCTCAGAGTAGGGGCTGGGAACAGAGTGGTGGCTCCCAGAATCTCTCAGATACTGTGATAGGATGGGGGCAGGTGGAAGACTGTTCCAAGTACTAAGAGGTTCTCTTTTTATTTCTTTGGCCTTTTAGAGTCCTGGCACAACTTAAAGGAAAACAATTCTGGTTCACAACCTCTTGGAAGAGGTTAGTGATCTTGGGGGCTAATAACACTAATACTAATAACTAACTTTGAGTACTTACTATGCCTGATACTTTCCAAAAAAAAAAAATATATTTAATCCTCACTATCATTAAGCACATTTTACAGATGTGAAAATGGGGAGCTAAGAGAGAGAAAGAAATGCACCCAAAGTCAAAAAGCTAGTAAGGGGTGCTACCAGGATTGCAATGTAGTCTGATTCCAGAGCTCTTAACTATGTGTTAATACTTACTTCACCTCATTCCCAAATGCATGGTGTGAATAAGGCTTTTGTAGGAAAAAGATATACCCTTTCCCAAGTCTCAACAATGCAATCTTTGCTGTTAATCAGGGACATTTGTCCTGAGAAATTCACCACTCTTTTCTCCTTATGACATTCACCTTACAGGCACTGAAAGATCAGTCTTTCACAAGAGATCTTGATACTTAGAGCACTTCTCTATGGCAGTATCAATAGACTAGCCAAATGTTCAGAACTGTGTCAGTCATGCATAACTTCTAGGGAAAGGAGAAAGGTTTTCCTGGATATATGTGTTAAGAGATAAAGAAATACAGGAAAAAAGAGCAAATGAACGGAAGAATCATTACCTGAGACAACAGTGATTTCAGATCCTGGAGAGCTAAATGGAGACTCCTGAGTAGTCCCTCCATTAAGGGAGTACTCATCCTAACTGAAACCACATATGGGGGGCACATAAAAGATACTCTGAGGCTTGGCCCTCTAACTCATGCCACACTGGCTCAGGAGTTGGCTGCCTCCATTCTTGGCAGCAACCACAAATCAAACAAGCTTCGTCTAGGCATGTGAAAAGCACAGTTTGTGACATTAAAGACCTATTCTAAATCCCACCAGATATGAGAAGATCACCACTGATAGATTTGATTTTAAGATGCAGAGGACTTGCCATCGCTGGCCTGGGCAATGCTGAGAGCTGATAGAGGAACAGGCAGCATCACATGGTTTAATGAGAGAAGCATCCCAGATTAAGAGACTGTACCCAAACCCATGAGAAAGGGGTGGCTTAAGGACTGCTTAGAATGAACACTGAATAAATGGGGAGACTGGTGAAAGAAGGTAAGACAGAGCAGGAAACAACATAAACCCAGCTGTTCTCGGGTCTGCAATGAATCTGCAACTGAATAAAGAAAGCAAAATAAGAGCCAGGTGTGGTGGCTCACTCCTATAATCCCAGCACTTTGGGAGGCTGAGGTGGGCAAATCACTTGAGGTCAGGAGCTCGAGACCAGCCTGGCCAACATGGCAAAACCCAGTCTCTACTAAAAATACAAAAAATGAGCCAGGTTTGGTGGTGCATGCCTGTAGTCCCAACTACTTGGGAGGCCTCACCTGTTAGGCCTGAGACTATAAAAATCCTAGAAGAAAATCTAGAAAAAACTATTTTGGACATTGGCCTGGGTAAATATTTATGAATAAGATCTCAAAAGCAAATGCAACAAAAACAAAAATAGAAAAATGGAACTTAAACTAAAGAACTTCAGCACAGCAAATCAACTTACTGAGAGAACCTACAGAATGAGACAGACCTACAATGCAGACAGCATATAGAAAGAGAGAAAATACTTGCAAATTATGCATTCAGTAAAGGACTAATGTATTAGAAACCCAAACAAATCAACAAGAAAAAAAAATAATAACCTCGGGACTCCATGTTTGGGTCCCCTTCTGCGAACACTCTCATTGAAGCCATCTTTCTCTCTCCTGGATTTTTCCTCTGGGGTCCCCTTCCACACTCCTCGTGGAAGCCTGTCTTCCCCTCCTAAACTCCATCTCTCTCTATTCCCTTCCACTCAGTGTGGAAGCTGATTTCCTTTCCTGGATTCCATCTTTCTGGATTCTCTCAGCGTGAGAGTTAGCTGTTTCTTTCTCTCTCCTCCTGTTTCTCTCTCTCTCCTCCTGTTTCTCTCTCTTTCTCTCTAAATAAATCACTTTCTACAAAAACTTTTGAGTCCAGCATTTACTGTGCACTGCGCCATGGTCCCCTCTCTCATTCTTGAGAGGGCAGCAGGCCAAGAACCTGGAGAAACATCCTCTCAGGGGAGCCAAGGACACCCTAAACCCCAATATTACATTTTGGAGAGCCAGCCAGGAGAGGGGTACAACCAGGAAAGAGGTACAGCCGGAGAAGACGTCAAAATTGTGAGTAAAACTGACCCCATTCTGTCCTGTCTCTTTATGAACACCTGAAGTGGTTGTAGCCAGGGAGGGCTATGAGGAACCTGAGCAGCGGTGCCTCAGAGGCATGACCCAGCCCCTCTTAAGCTTCGCGGGCCCAGCCAGAATTAAAAGCACATTTTTTTTTTTACCTTCAAGCTCTCTCTCTGCCTTCCATCTCCTTCTCTATCCTTCGGATATTATCTCTGGGACCAAAACCTGAGGGAGCCTGTGGCCAGAGCTGGCAAGCACTGGCCCCGGGGCCTTTCGCTCCTTGCTGGCCGTTAACACGCCAAGCCCCGGGGCGGAACTGAGCATGCAGCTGTGGGCTGGAGAAAACAGCCGGAGAGGAGAGGTACAACCGGAGCCTGTGGGGGCCGGGGAGCGTGGCAGCCTGGCACAGGGCTCTGGCAGGCCTCTCCAGCATTCCCCAGTCCCCGGCAGCAGGGTAAAAAGGCTCCCCAGGGCATTTGCCTGCCGGTCACGGGTCCCTGTGTGGGCAGTAGCTCGGGAAGTGGCTCAGGCGTGCAAGTGGTTCTGACGGGGTCAATATAGCGACCAAAAGCCGCGGGGGTGGGGGAACGCACGGCGGCCCAGGAGCCGCAAACACGGCTTTTAAACTGATGTGGCAAGTGGCTTTTTTCCTCTGCAGGTGTGCAGCTTTGAGGGAAAGAAAGTTGCTGAAGTGGCTGCTGGCCATCAGCACCACCTGGCTTTTAGTCAGGCCACACCACCTCAGGGTGCAGCAGTCGCATTCAAAATACAGCTTAAGAAAGCTTTCTGCCTTTCATTTATGCAAGTGGCCTGTTTGCACAGTTGGTTAAGGTGTAGGGTGTGCAACTGCAAGGTTGCCGGTTCAAATCCGAGGTGCAGCCAGTCTTGAATTGGTGAGACCTTGTGGGGAAATTCAGACACTGAAGGCTATGGGACTTTGTGTTTGGTGTATAATTTGTCTTGCTTAGGATTGGCTCTCTCTCTGGCAGAGCTTTTCCACCTGGAAGATCATAGTTAAACCGATTCCAGGGCCAAATAGTTAACGGCAGTTCTCACAATCTTCAGAGCATTTTCCTACAATGGAAAATGGGTAAGGGGAGAGAAGTCCCCGGTCCTGTGGGTATTATTCCAGCCTCAGCCATACCCGGCCTACCTTCTTTGAGCTGTGTGCTCTAATGGCCCCTCCCTAGAAGTTTAACCTTCTGGGGCAGTTTTATAATCTGGCTTGTATAAATTGGACTTTTCCTGGGAAATATTGGTAATTATATCCTGAGCCTCACTGGCCTCATTAGGGAATCCTTGGTACATGACTACCCACCCCAATACCTCCTCTCGTTCCATGACTCTATGGTAGTCACTGGAGGTCATGCAGGCAGTGAGTGGTCCTATGATGCTGGTAGGTTGTGACTGGAATCCAGTACATGGGAGTCCCTCTGATAAGATGGATCATGCATCTTGGGCACACAAAATTTTGGGGTACTAACTGAAAGATGTTTCATTTCAGTACCCATTTTACCTGGGGGACACCTCAGGTTGAAGTGGCTGTAATTTCTTTAACCAAGGGTGCGGGCATCCCTTGTGTTCAATTTCAGATGGGTGCTTCTATTCCCAAGCTTAAGTCTCCATTAAAATGTATACTGGAAAATTGGGACCAATTTAGCACACAGTCTTTAAAGAAGTGGCTTATTTTTCTCTGCCAAACAGCGTGGCCAAATTACCCTCTGCCGAATGGAAAATCTAACCCCCAAAGGGAAGGAAAGAAAACCCAACAGTTTTCCTTGAGTTATTGCGGGAGGCTTAAGGAAGTACAATCCCCTGTCACTAGACTCCATAGAGGGTCAGTTAATACTAAAGGACATGTTTATTACTTATTCAGCAGCAAATACCAGGAGGAAGCTCCAGTAGCTGGCTTTGGGACCAGAGCAGAGCCTAGAATCATTACTGAACAAGGCAACCTCAGTGTTTTATGCTAGAGACCAGGAGGAATAGGCTGAAAGAAATACGAGAGATCAGCCTTAGTCATGGCTTTCAGGCAAGCAGACCCTAGGGGCTCAAATGAGGGAAAGTCTTGGGTTAGCCATCAGTCTGGCAGAACTTGTTACCAGTGTGGTCTGAAGGGACACTCTGTAAGAAATTGTCCCCAGAGGAATGGACCACCATCTCGTCCATGCTCGCTGTGCCGAGGGAATCACTGGAAAGCACACTGTCCCAGGGAATGAAGGTTCCCAGGGCCTAAGGTGTCTGACCAGATGACCCAATGGCAGGACTGAGGGTGCCTGGAGCAAGTACCCGTAAGAGTCGTCACCCTAACAGAGCCCCAGGTAAAGCTGACATAGACGTCTAGGAAGTCAGTCTTCTCCTGGATACTGCATGGCCTTCTCAATATTTCTCTCCTGCCCTGGAGACTTGGTGCTTGTTAATTCCTCCCTTCAGGCTCCCCCTCTCTAGGCCCATCCTCGGAAGTACCATTTTCGGTCATTCTGTCCACTCCAACAGCATTTAAGGTAGTGGGAATAGACTCATGGATTCATCACACTCTGCTGAAGCCTTGGATACCGCCTGAGGAAAGTCACAGACCCTCCACTCCACAGCCTGAAGTTCCAGGAGATGACCCTTCATCCACCTGCGAGCTCTTAGAAGATCGACATCTGCTTTTCCAGCAAGATCCTCAGGGAAGTAACCACTCATGACTAATTTATACCCTGGTATTAATAGGACTATAACCCTCAACTTTGCCGTCTCTCAAACTACGAGTATCCTTTTTATAGAGGGAAGGGAACCTGCCTCTTTCTAGGAAAAACGCTGCTATTTTGTAAACCAAGCCATAAGGTCACAAATAATCCTGCCGCTGGAACCCCGGATGTCCTTGACTCATAAGCTCTATCGTGGACCTCTAGATCAACCTGCACCCCTGAAAGGCTCCCCTCTGGAGGAAACCTCAACTGCAGGGTCGCTTCTACGCCCCATTTCAGCAGGAAGTATTTACAGAGGACCCACGCCCATGTTCCCACAGAAGCTGGGCTTTCCTGTTTAGAGGGAGGGAATACGAGAAGGTGTTCTCTTTCCAGGGTCCACAAGGGGGCGTAGTTTTAAGAGCAAGAATTTCCCAGCACCATGCCGCCTTCTCATCTCTCTCCATCCAGGAGATTTAACGGTTTAGGTTTGAATTTCGCGGGCATGGGAAGAAACTAAGAGTCAGTCACTTCAGCAGAAGTTGTAAGGAACTCCTTTAATTGGCCAAGGGTCTTGGAGAAGGTGAGGGTTCCTCCCAGTTTAAAAGTCCCCTTCTTCCACACCCCTTCGGACTCCATGTTTGGGTCCCCTTCCATGAACACTCTTGTGGAAACCATCTTTCTCTCTCCTGGATTTCCCTGCTGGGGTCCCCTTCCACATTCTCTTGTGGAAGCCTGTCTTCCCCTCCTAAACTCCATCTCTCTCTATTCCCTTTCACTCAGTGTGGAAGCTGCTTTCCTCTCCTGGATTCCATCTTCCTGGATTCTCTCACTCAGCGTGAAAGTTAGCTGTTTCTTTCTCTCTTCTCCTGGTTTTTTTTTTTCCGCTCTCTCTCTCTCTCTCTCTCTCTCTCTCTCTCTAAATAATCACTTTCTACAAACAAAAAATAATAATAATAATAACCTCATTAAAAAGTGGGCAAAAACCAGGCACAGTGGCTCGCACCTGTAATCCCAGTACTTTGGGAGGCTGAGGCAGGTGGATCACTCGAGGTCAGGAGTTCCAGACCAGCCTGGCCAATAGGGTGAAACCCCATCTCTAATAAAAAATACAAAAATTAGCCAGGCGTGATGGTGGGCATCTGTAACCCCAGCTACTCGGGAGGCTGAGCAGGGGAATCACTTGAACCTGGGAGGTGGAGGTTGCTGTGAGCCGAGATCATGCCACTGCACTCCAGTCTGGGCAAAAGAGCAAGAAGCCATATAAAAACAAAAAATGAGCAAAGGACATGAACATACATTTCTGAAAAGAAGACAAATAGCCAACAAACATTTTTTCTTTTTTTTTTTTTTTAAAGACAGGGTTTCACCATGTTAGTCAGGCTGGTCTTGAACTCCCGACCTCAGGTGATCCACCCACCTTGGCCTCCAAAATGCTTGGATTACAGACATGAGCCACCGTGCCCAGCTGTATTTTTTAAATGCTCATCATTAACCATGAGAGAAATGTAAATCAAAACCAAAATGAGTTACCATCTTACACCAGTCAGAAAGGCTGTTAAAAAAAAAAAAAAAAAAAAAAAAAAAAACAGATGCTGGCAAGGATGCAGAGAAACAGGAATGCTTATACACTGTTGGTGGGAGTGTCAATTTCCTATGAAAAACAGTATGGAGACTCTGAAAGAACAAAAAATAGAACTAGCATTCAATCCAGCAATCTCACTACTAGATACCTACCCAAAGGAAAAGAAATTGTTACAGCTCAAAGATTCCTGCACTTGTATGGTTATTACAACACTATTCACAATAGCAAAGTCATAGAATCAACCTAAGTCTTCATCAATGGTTTACTGAATAAAGAAAATATCCAATCACACACACACACACACACACACACACACACACACCATGGAATACTATGCAGCCATAAAAAGGAATGAAATCATGTCCATTACAGCAACATAGATGGACCTGGAAGCCACTATCCTGAGTGAAATAGCTCAGAAACAGAAAATCAAATTCTGCATGTTCTTACTTGTAACTGGGAGCTAAAAAATGGGTACACATGGACATGAAGATAAAAATAGTAGATACCAGGAACTCCAAAGCAGAGGAATTGAAAAATTATATATTCAATACAATATTTCACTAGAAGCCCAAACTTCACCATCATACAATATATCCATGTAACAAACCTGCACATGTACCCACTGAATCTAAAATGAAATAAAAATAATGTTAAAATTATAATAATAAGGATCATGCCTTATAAAAATTGAGGGAAATTGTTTGTTGTTGGTCTTGTTTTCCTTCTATGGTCCAGGACAGCAGTATGATATAAGGAAAGATCGTGCAATTGGATACAGGTTTATAGTCTACAAAATTCTGTCAAGTGATTCAAATTATATAAGTCTCAGTTTCTTACCTGTAAAATAAAAACAATAATACTTCTCAGGCTTGATTTGAGGGTGAATGAGATAAAGGATACATCTGAACTCTACCATGTCATGGGTTAAAAGATGCACAATATTTCTCATTTTAATCTCTTCACAACAGAAATGAACCTAGTAATCAATGACGCATTATTGCTAAATTTGGAACACTTTTATTCTTCCTCAGTGGTACATAAAATAACGAGAGTCCAGGTATAACGACAGCTGCAGGTATCAATTTATTCTCAAACCAAGTGTGACTCTCAATGCACAAGTGGATAACCCCAACCCCTCTAGAGAACACAAGTGTTCTCCTTTGTACATTCTATTTTTTTCTCCATTCATTGGGCTAACTCTTCATCCCACAACCCTTATTATTCATATTAGTGGAATGGAAAAAGTATGAGTTTCAGAACCAAATAAATTAAATTTTGGCTCAGCTGCTATGTGACATTCTGAACTTCCATTAAGTGCTCCATAATTGTTTATTATAATAATAGTAACCCCAAAATACTGTTAATAAAGATTAAATGAGAAGATACATGTAAAGTCCTAGCAGTGCCAAACACATCGTAAATTCATCCTTTATTTTTGGTGAAAGAACCCAGATATAATAAGCCAAATATTATATAATTCCATTTATGTCCAGAATAGGCGAAATACATAGAGACAGAAAGTAGATTATTTATAGATTATTTGTTGCCAGGGGCTGGGAACCTGTCCCAGAAATCCTCTACCACCCACATCGCTCCTCCTCTCTCTGGGACTAGCATTCCATGGACCCTCCCTCTGTGGAGAGGTGGAGAATGGGAGTGACTTCTCATGGATACAGGTTTCTTTATGGGGTGATGAAAATGTTCTAGATTAAATAGTGGTGATGGTTGCACAATCTTGTGAGTTTGCCAAGAGGCACTGAATTGTATGTTTTCAAAGGGTGATTTTATGGTATGTGAATTATGTTTCAGTAAAAATAAATATAGAAAGAAAGAAAAAATAAAAAATAAAAATAAATTCTCCCATTTTCCTTTCTCCTCTTAGCACCACATTCCTTTCTTCTGATTGTTAGAATTGAAAGAAGGGCTGATACTTAGATCAGGGTCTAGAAAACTATGGTCTGGTCAAATTAGTCTCCCACCTCCTTTTGTAAATGAAGTTTTACCGAAAGACGTTCACACCCAGAGTTTACAAATTGTCCATGGTTGCTTTTGTACACACAGCAGAGTTGAATAGTTGCTGCAGAGACTGTTTGGCTCTCAAAGTCAAAAATACTTCCTACCTGGCTGTTTACAGAAAAGTTTGCTAATCCCTGCTTAGAATGGGTGCTACAGCACCTAAAACTCCCCCCTCCATGTGTGTTACTATTCTACTTCTAGAGAGCTGCTCTGAATGACAAGTGTCCATGCCTCATCCTAGGACTCTCGGGAACTGACAGCAAGTTCTACACCACCAGAGCAGAGAGTAGAGTCCTGAGAATTTCTAATGAGGAAGATAACTATGTCAGCATGAAAGACAGAAATGTGATCAGGTGGTTTCTGTGGCATCAAGTCCTCCCTTTTCTTCTACTTCTAGGACTATAAAAGCAGGGGTCAGTAAGGGAGTGACAGAAGGACTTATCATGGTCAGCGTGGGCCATATCACAGGGAAAATGCAGGCCCTGCTCATGTTGCTGGTATTCCTCTTGCCTCCTGAAGCCAGAGCTGGTGAGTCTAAGGTGCAACTTCCTGTCCTCTAGGTCCTCAGCCACTATTCCAAAATTGTTAACCTGGGTCAGAGAAGAGGCTAAAATAATGCTGCAGGATATCTCAGCAAGTGTTCAAAAGGGAGATCTCTGCCTAGAAGAGTCATATTCTTTCCTGCAGTTGATGACAGTGTCCCAGGGACAAGAAGACCAGGGTGGAGAAAGAATCAGAGACTGACTTTGGAAGTTTCCCTTAACCTACTTTGCTCAAAATGCCCCCAATTCTTATCCATGGCCCTTTTCTCATATTGAGGAGGGCAGGATGAGGACATGAGGAAACGCCTAAAGGAAATGACAACTCAGAATCAAGACTTGCTGTGTTTTGAATGTAAGATGAGGATAGTCAGGGTGGATTGGGATAAGGAAAGCCAATAAAAGGATGTCTGAGAGGCTGAGCTCCCTAAGAGATAAGGAGGAAGTTCGGATGGAATCCCTCAGCTTTAATCCATCTTCCTCACCCAGTGCTCTGCTGCAAGGCTCTGTAATCCTGTATCTGGGGACTAGGGGTTCTCTGTTTCAGAGGAGATTATCAGTGGCATTAAGTCTAAGCCACACTCCCACCCCTATATGGCCCATCTGGAGATCTTCACCGACCAGGGTTATGTTTTCAATTGTGGTGGGTTCCTCATAAGTCAGGAATTTGTAATGACAGCTGCTCATTGTAAAGGAAGGTAAGACACCTTTAACTTGCTATTTTTCATGTGAGAAACTGTAGGAACCAGAGTTACACACAACTTTGAAGTGGCCTGAAGAGCGGTTCTTCTTTTTTGCTTACCACTAGATGGTCGGCAATGTATATTCCGAGGAACTTGCCATTTCATTTGTCATCTACCTCTCCAGAGGCCAGGTCAGCCCAGCACCAGGCAGACCAACACTGCCCTGTCATCCTGGTGCCAACAAACCTCCCTCAGTCCCACGTGTCTGCCATGACCCTGCGCTTCCCAGAACAACTATAACCCTTGGGAGGAACTTCTAACCTATATAAAATCTGAGTTCCCCAAATGCCCTTGCACTGTGGTAGACAAGGACCTGGAGTTTCTTTGCTCAGAACAGGCCCTTCTCCAAGAGACCGACACCTTTTCCTGACTTTCTTTTCCCTACCAACAGGACTATCGCTCTTACTCTGGGAGCTCATGACATGAAATGGCAAGAATCCACGTGGCAGAAAATAGAAGTCAAAAAACAATTTCCTCACCCAAATTATGACTTTTTTACCAAACTCAATGACATTATGTTACTGCAGGTACCACTATCTTTCTTGCACTTCTCAGTTCCCCCTTCCTTATCTCTTCTCCTGGCCTGTGCCTTTCTCATGTTCTCGTCCAACCCCATGTCATCGTCACCCTGTTGGGGAGAAACTTGGGAGCCTTTTCCAGAAATCCTCTACCACCCATATCGCTCCCCCTCCCTCTGGAACTAGCAGTCCATGGACCCTCCCTCTTTTCACAGCTACAAACCAAAACCAAGCTAACCCATGCTGTGGGGACAATTCCCCTGCCCACCCCATCTATGTTTGTTCAACCTGGAAGAATGTGCCAGGCAGTTGGCTAGGGAAAAACAGGAGTGACAGAGCCAGTGTCGAATACTCTGAGAGAGGTGAAGCTGAGACTCATGGATGCCAAGGCCTGCTCCCACTTTCTGTTTTACAGTCATAGACTGCAAACCTGTGTGGGCAATCCCAGGAAGACAAGATCAGCATTCAAGGTGACCACAGACCTACACTTCCTCCCCACATAGGGAGACAGCATTCTCCTGAGGTTGGGGCAAGAGTGGTCAAGAATGTGCCTAGTACACTGATGGGTGTCTGTGTTCACGGGTTTTAGGATGTGTAAACTGGGAGCCTCCTTCTGGCTTCCATCTTCCCATACCCATGTCCTGCCTCTAAACTTCCCAACCAGTGTCCTAGACAGGGGTCCAGCAGAGAAAGGAAAAAGGTGCAGGGAAACAGGGTCTTGAGTTTTGGGTCTATGCCAGAAAAAGGAATAAGGCGTCAACCCCTAACTTGTGACTCCATGAGGAGCCAGGATTCCTGGCCTGACTCTGGAAAAGATGACATTGGCTCATGATATGCTTTTTCTAACCCACAAGGGGATTCTGGGGGCCCCCTTCTGTGTGCTGGGGTGGCCCAAGGCATTGTGTCCTATGGACATGAAGATGCAAAGCCGCCTGCTATCTTCACTCGAATCTCCTCATATCTGCCCTGGATTAATAAAGTTTTACAGGCAGCTGCAGAAGCCTAGCCAGCCTGAAGGACAGTCCCAAAGCCAGAGCTCTCCCTGAGTAGCCTCTGGGTTTCCCAGGATCCTGGCCTCAGCCCAAGCCCAGGAAGGCTCCCAGAGGCAAACAAGTCTCTGATGATTATACCCCCAATAAGCCTTAATAAAGATGCAGACTTCAGCAAGTGTGTTTCTTTCTCTCTGTGTGCCTACTTTCTCTTCACACAGGGAGACGGTATTCTAACCCATGGCCGGGGGAGGGAGGTCCTGGGGGGCCCCTTCTGTATGCTGGGGTGGCCCATGGACGTAATCTTGGCTACCAACTTCCCTATATATTGTATGGGATTATGGATCATCGAAGTAACTATTTTTATCTGTTCAAGAGGATTTAACATCCTGTAATATTGGCACTGGTTACCTTACTTCCTTCACTGTGTAATATTGGCACTGGTTACCTTTCTTCCTTCACTGCTCTCTCTTCTTCCTCCTCCTCCTGTCACTGCTCCTCCCATGCCTCAGCCACTGCAATTCAGGGCACAGATGCGCTATAGCCACTTCCCATCACTGTCTTCAGAGATGGCCCTAGGCCTGGACTGCAAATACCTTGTGTCTTTTATACATACCTGCCCCACCATTTTCATCCCACTCAACACTGTGCAGCTGGAGAAGCATATGCCCTCAGAAGTTCTTGGGAAGAGTCTGTGCATTGCAGCAGTCACAAGGGAAAGAAGGGATCAGGTCTTTCTAGAGCTGTACATACAGCAGGGCAATTCTAGCCCTGGAGAGGGATCCGCAAGAACATCAGGGTGAGCCTGACCCCAGAACTGCATCAGACACACCCAAACTCAATGGTCATCTTCCTCAGGAATGATATAATGTCCAGAAGACAAATGACTAAGTTAAGTCAAGTTCTTCATAATTTCCTCCCCCAAGTGGCCTGCAAACACTCTGAGGTCACAGCCACCAGCATCTCAGCAGAGATCAGTAGACTTACATCTACGCAGCCTAGTACAAGGGAAGCAGGGCATCAACTCTCGGTAACTCTCTGGAGCCTGCAAATAAGGGCCACCATACAGGCTCCACCACAGTCCCTAGAAGGCCTAAGAAGATAGATAGGGCCCTGTGATCACTGTATTCCAAGGACTTATGACTACTGGCCCCAGACCAGGGACCCACCACTTCCACCATCCTCACTGCCTGCCAGCCCACAGATTTGGGCTTCCAGCTTTCCCACTGATTAATACAGAAGTGAAATAAAGAAAGCATAATATACAACACTAATTACAAACTTCATGCAAAATAGAAGCATGTGAACAGAAAAAAACTGAGATCTCAAAAAGAAAAGAATTTATGGTGGACAGTAGTTAAAAGGATGATTTTTTTCTTCTTTTTCTAACTCCTGTTTTCTAGCTGTGTACTTAAATAGGGGTTTTAAATGTGAAGTACAAACTGCAGAGACACTACATATGTGTCTCCTTAGGAGACCAGAATACACACTGAGTTGCAGTTAAAGCCCATCCAGTATTTACTCCCAGGTCCAAGGGACAGCAGATACCCTGGGCAGCTGTCCTTCCCAGGAAGCAAGGAATTGGAGATACTGAGCAAGGTGTCAGGCTACCGTGTCAGCCTGGCCCATGAGAAGTAGCAGGGCCAGTGGAGACTTGCTGGGAGCTGAGCTGAGCCCACAGCTAAATTGGAATACAAGAGCTTCCAACACAGCCACTACTACAGACCAAATAAGCAACGTGTGGGCTCCTGATGTGGAAAGAGCAGTTGGTGGCCCAGGCACCAAAAAAGATAAAAGCATCATCATCACTACTAGTGTTGATTGTATGATGTGGAGATGGGGCCCAATGAATGGGACTGCCTGAATGACAGCAAGGCTGATAAGAAAGTCACACCATCATAGGGTCAGCAGGAGAACCATCACAATAAGAGGACTTTGTCGAAACCCATGGGCAGAGTGCCTCTAGACAAATGAGGGCAACACGCAGAGACACACAACACAACCAGTCCCTCTTTCAGGGTTTCGGGGACCTCTCTCAAAAAGTCCAACTGGAGGCTATCTACTCCTCCAATTGATCCCAATGTTAGACCCTCCCCTGTGAACCTGAGGATGGTATCTCCCACACCCCAGTTTCCTTGGAAACATTTATCCTCACACAGTCATGGCTTGGTATGTGTGGGTACTGAAGACATTGTTAGATATTGTGTGTGTCCTCAGAAATAACTCCCTAACTCCCAATGCCTCCAAATGTGAGCCAGTGTGGAAATAGAGTTCTTGTCCATGAAATCAGTAAGATGAGTCATACTGGAAGAGGGTGAATACTTAAATCAATATGATTGGTGTCCTTGTAAAAGACGAGAGAGAAGCACATACAGGGAGAGGGCCAGGTGAGGACAGAGGCAGAGGACAGAGGCAGAGGTACCTTTGCCAGTCAAGGAATGCCAAGGATTGCCAGATGTTACCAAAGATAGAGGGAGGAACACCTGGAAAAGATCCTTCCCCACAGCCCTCAGAAGGAACCAACCCTCCTGACATCTTGATTTCAAACTAAGAACTGTGAGAGAATAAATTTCTGTTGTTTTAAGCCCCATAGTTTGTGGCTTGTTGTTACAGTAGACCTAGGAAACTAACACAGGAGGGGAGGCAGATTTTTTTTTTTTTTTTGAGACAGTCTCACTCTGTCGCCCAGACTGGCGTGCAGTGGCACAGTCTCGGCTCACTGCAACCTCCACCTCCTGGGTTTGAGCAATTGAGCAATTCTCTTCCCTCAGCCCTGATAATAGCTTGGACTACATGCACATACCACCACACCTGGCTAATTTTTTATTTTTATTTAAGATTTTCTAAAAAATAGCCATTTATTCTAATAACTGTTTTATATTCAGTAGGCTTTAAATTTATAAAAACTTTGCTATGCTGACATATCAAGGAAAGAATATGTGACTCTGTGATGAGTAAAGAGATTGTAAAACCACATTCACAGACTGTAGTTTCCACCTGCTTCCAAAAACTCTTTTTTAATATAAAGTAATTAGAATAACAGGCCCAGAGCTTTACTCACAAGCCACTGTCCCCTGATCCTGAGCCCACTCATCAGCTGCTCTATCTTTAAAGCTGTTCCCTGCAAGAATCTGCCACCAGGGCCAGGACTAGGATGAGGCAAGAGAAGTGCTTAGGGACAAAAGGTAAGGATAAAGACCTGTAAGGAGACACAGGCATGACCCTGAGAGCAAGTACCTCCTCAGATTAGGTGTCCAAGGTGCCTCTCCTGCCTCCCCTGAGGCCCAGTCCTGTATAGCATATTTGGAGTTTTCACTTACTACTCTACCTACATTGCCTTGTTTGATTTTCATTACACCATATGAAAAAAGAAGAAAAATGAAATCCATTCTAAGTCTTGAGCACATAAAAATTGACTCAAAATAGATCATAGATCTAAGTATGAAACAATAAAACTTTTAGAAAAAATAGAAGAAAATATTTGTATCCTCAAGTAGGGAAAAAATTCTTAGACATGGTACTAAACCTATAATCCATAAAAGAAAGAATTGATGATTTGGACTCAACAAACTTTAAAAACCTTTGCACTGTGAAAAATAACTGTTGGAGAATGAAAAGACAAGCTACAGGCTGAAAAAAATGTTTGCAAAACATATATCTGACAGATGACTTGTATTCAGAATATATAAAGTACTGACAACATTCAACAGTAAGAAAAAAACCCAATTAAGACAAAAGTAGGCAAAAGACACAGATACTTCACTAAAGAGGACTTATGGATGGTAAATAAACACATGAAAAGATGTTCAACTTCATTCATCATTAGGAAAATTCAAATTAAAACCACAACTGCTAGGCACAGTGGCTCACACCTGTAATCCCAGCACTTTGGGAAGCTGAGGCAGGCAGATCTCCTGAGGTCAGGAGTTCAAGACCAGCCTGGCCAACATGGTGAAATCCCACCTCTACTAAAAACACAAAAATTATCCAGGTATGGTGGCGGGCACCTGTAATCCCAGCTACAGGGGAGGCTGAGGCAGGAGAATCGCTTGAGCCTGGGAGGTGGAGGTTGTAGTGAGCCTAGATCATGCTACTGCACTCCAGCCTGGGCAACAGAGCAAGACTCTGTCTCAAAAAAAAAAAAAAATGTACTGAAATACCAAGCATTTGCATGTCGCAACCCAGCTAGAATTATCACATATTGCTGCTGGGAAATCAAAATAGTATAGCCACTTTAAATAATAATTTGGCAGTTTCCTATAAAATTAAATGTACTATAGGACCCAGATCCCTATTCCTAAATGTTTGCCTTATAGAAATGAAAGCTCTAGTTCACACAAAAACCTGTGTACACACTTTTATGCAGCTGTATTTATAACTACCAAAAACTGGAAATAAAATGTCTTTCACCACACGAATGGATTTTTTTTTAAACTGCAATATAAACATACAATAGAATATACTGCTGCTATGGTCTGAATGCTCATGTCCCCCCAAAATTCATAAGATGAAATCTATCTTCAGTGCAATACTAGTAAGAAGTAGGTCTTTAGGAGGTGATTAGGGCATGAGTAGGGAAGCCTTACGACAGAATTAGTTCCCTGATGAAGGAGGCCTGAGAGAGCTTGTGCCATGTGAGGTCACAGCTAAAGGTGCCAGCTATGAGGAACTGGCCCTCACCAGACACCAGATCAGCAGGCGCCTTGATCTTAGGCTTCCAATCTTCTAGAACTATAAGAAAAAAAAATCTGTCATTTATAAATTGCCCAGTCTAACATATTTTGCTATAGCAGTTGAAACAGACTCTGACAACTATTCAGCAACAAAAAGGAGCAAACTGCTGATACATGCAACAATATGGCTGAACCTCAAAGACACTATGTTGAGTGAAAGAAACAGCCTCAAACAGTTACCCACTGTCCCCAGACGCGATGGTGTGTACCTGCAGTTCCAGCTACTTCAGAAGCTGAGGTAGAAGGATTGCTTGAGTCCAGGAGTTAAAGACCAGTCTGGGCAACATAGCAAGACCTTGACTCAAAAAAACAAAAGTTACCCACTGTAGGATTCAAATTATATAGCATGCTCAAAATGACAAAACTATAGTGATGGGTAGTAGATCAGTGGCTACCAGGGGTTGAGAGTGGGCAGTTGCAACTATGAAAGGATATCATGGGGAGCTTGGGGACGTAAAATTGTTATGAATCCTGATAGTGGTGGAGGCTATAGGAAGACTTATATACATGTTAAAATTCAAAGACTGTGTGCATCAAAAATAAGTCACTATTGCTATGTGATAATGTTAAAATAAAATTTAAAAATTGCCTCACAATAGCCTAGTGCCGTTCCATAATGAGGAAACCGAGCTCAGTGAGGCACAGTTAGATAGCACTCTGGAGAGCCTGGGTTCAAACACAGGCCTGTCTAATTATAAAGTTCAAATTCTTTCTACTTTTGGTCTCTTTATTCCTTGAATGATACAATGAACAGCTCAGACAACATGCATACATGTCACAGAAAGAGAAAAATACCAAGAACTGCAGTGATTAAGGAAGGTCTGGGCTCAGATTCCTGGAGATGGCTGCACCGTCTGGGGCAAGACTCACACCTCTCCCTCAGGGCATGGCTCCTCTTTATAACATACCCAACCTGGCCCAGCTCCAGTGATAGGGAACTCACCTAGGCAGCTATGCTAGCATGAGGCAGGTGATTGTTATTTTTCCTCATATACACCCAACATACCTAGCCACTCTACGCTCCAGCCTCCCCAGAACAAGAATGTGCCATCCCCTGCATGGCGGCTCCATAAAACATGAAGTCAGGTGCAAGCTCTCCTCTGGATCCTCTCCTCTCAAACCTCATCCTGCCCATTCCTCCCTCACCCACAGATTTAGTGACACATACTATCCTGGGTCTCCTCTGGACATGCTCCATTATTCCCCCATCCCTCCAAAGAGTGGGACTTGAGGATTCAGGTTTGGGTTTTTGTTTTATTTTAAAAAATGCAAGATAAGGACTTACCATAGTTGGTGAGGCTAAAAAGAGAAGCCCAAAAAAAAGCAAGTACTTTTTTTTTTCTTCTTGAGACAGAGTCTCACTCTGTAGCCCAGGCTGGAGTGCAGTGACATGATCTCAGCTCACTGCAACCTTCGCCTCCTGGGTTGAAGCGATTCTACTGCCTCAGCCTCCCAGGTAGATGGGATTACAGGCGCCTACCACCATGCCTGGCTAATTTTTGTATTTTTAGTAGAGACAGGGTTTCACCATGTTGGCCAGGCTGGTCTGGAACTCCTGACCTCAAGTGATCTGCCTCAGCCTCCCAAAGTGCTAGGTTACAAGTGTGAGCCACTGCGCCCAGCCAAAAGCAAGTACATTATTAACATAAATTGATTTACTCTCTAAGTGAGAAGAGTAGTGCCATGTTCTATTTCTTGAGCTGGGTAATGGTTCCATTAATGTTTAATTTATAATTATTGATTTAAACAAAAATATTGTTTGCACTCTTGAGTATGTATGTTATCATTCTCAGTTTTAACATAATTAACATGGACCATAACCAGAGAGAAACCTTTTTTTCTGTAGCCTGATCATACAGAAGACCTGTGCTCCTCACCAGCCTTTAGGGATGCCCTTAAGTGATGGGGTCCTGGCTGTCTGTGTCCAAAAAGTCCCCTTAAAGTCACTCATTGAAGGCCTGTTTGTGTGGCTGCCATTTCTACTGTTCACTGACCCATTCCCTGAGCAGGCAGTGCCCCCTCCTTACCTCAGTCATTAACTGAAAGTGAAGTATTGATTTGTCCACCTTTAGTAGCATATAGATCATTAAAGGGAATGTTTGCAATTGTGAAAAAGAACTTCAGGTTTCGGGGGGAAGAAAAGGGTTGGGAGAGAGGAGTTTCCTAAGAGGTATCCCTGTTAATACATAATCAATATGCAAGTTTATTTATACATCTCTCCATGTCCACTTCACCTGTATCTTGCCATTCTTGACCTGCATTTCCATCCTTTTTACCTTCCCCAGAGGCCAACTCATTTTCTTTGAACAAACCGGCGTTCCCCAGGAAAAAAAAGAATGAAGTACTGGGAGCGGTCCGTTGTCCTGATTTGCTCCCTCTGCCTTTCCTTCCAACTATGGTTGGGAAGAAACACCATTGAAAAATCCCTAAATGACCCGTGCAGGGTTGACTCTACTCTGTGGCCATGGACACATGCTGTTGATAACACCTGTCTCATGAGTCTCACACAACTTTCCCTTTCACATTATCTTCCCCATCAGCTTTACCAAAACCATACCTGCATCCTGAGCAGAATCTGACTTTTAAGAAACTAAGGAATCTCCTTGCAACCAAGAATGACTAGACCAATAAGACAACCTTTAAGACCCCAGAACAATATAGAAATACAACAATACAGTAATAGCAATAATGAGATATCAAGCTGTTGCAGGGCCATCTAGAATACAACCATTTTCAGTCCAGGAATTATACTCTCACAGCTTGGCTCACAGGAAGCAGAAATGAAGATGATAAGGATCAGGGCTGAACCTGTGGTCACCAGCTCCACCACTGGCACCAGCCACAGAGTAAACAAGATTCATATCGACCCCTGGGATGGAAAGATTAATTGTTGCCTTATCAACCTCTGCCACAGCCCACCCAGAAAAGATACATTCATCATGGCTACAATGTTACAGAAGGTGATGGCCCAAAGAGTAGGCCTGCCTGACTGACACTGAGATAAGGGGAGCAGTAGGATCTCAGAGGCTACAGCAGAAACATCCACATAAAAGAGCTTTGCCCAAACTTATGATAAAAGGCAGACTCTCCCTACTTTAATACTAGCACAATGCAGAAATGGTGAATGGAAAGAGAAATCTTAGGAAGAACCTCCCAAAAAAGCAAAATGTTTTTAGGCTTGTGCTGAAGAGACTGGAGAAGAAATAAGGACACACAACACTGTGAAATCTTCCTTCTGCCCCAACACTGGGAATAATCTCCCACGATCTCTCCATATCTCATTATCCTGGATACTCTGGCCACTCAAAAATATATGTGCAGAGTACAGTAGTTCAAACATGAACTATTGTGTTAGGAGTAAAGGAAAGAATATAGTAAAATAAATCAATTTGAAAGTAATTCTCTTAAATTGCTCTATAGATGTTTAATGTAAGCTAGTAGCTGTTAAACTTAAACCCTAAATTCAGAAAAACTTGGTCATTCAGAAACATCAATAATAGAAACGGGTAGAGTTTACTGCAAGGGCAAACAGAGTGAGCTCCAGTCTGCTTCAGGAAAAATCTGCCAATACCGTAAAGGATGTATTCTGCCTGCCCCACTGCACTACTGCTCACTCTGAGCCCATGCCATCAGCTGTCTCTGACTCATTCTCTTGTAAAGGAGTTCTTTACAAGAGAATGCAACATTTATGAAAGTTTCTAGGTGTTTTATACCTGCCAACTCGAGGGTTAAAACATGCACATGCTCAATCAAGACAGACACAGTCATTACTCAAAGAATAAGAAGCAGCCTGGCAGCACATAAATGAACAGAAAAAAAGATATTATAGGCAAAGCATGGAATAACCAAAGTCTATAACTGATGTTAATCTGTAATGTGTTTAGGAGAATTTAAAGGAAGTATAAGATTTATTCTTTTATCAAATATATATATATATATATATATATTTGAGATATATATACATATTTGAGATATATATATATTTGAGATATATATATATTTGAGATATATATATATATATATATTTGAGATATATATATATAAAAAATATATCCAGTGAGGCCATACCTATCAATTATCCATCAAGTGGTGACATG
This sequence comes from Cebus imitator, assembly GCF_001604975.1. NCBI lineage: Eukaryota > Metazoa > Chordata > Mammalia > Primates > Cebidae > Cebus > Cebus imitator. The sequence continues at coordinate 194,580 of NW_016108177.1, read as the reverse complement.
GCAGCATAAGGTAAAACACAAAGGAACAAAACCAACATTTATTAAGAACCAGTCATGTGGCATTTCACATTGAGTACCATATTCAGTTCTCAAAAAGCCTTGTACTGTAACATTCTTCATATTTTATGGATGCAGTAACTAAGCCTGAGAACTTTAAAATTTTTCCTAAGTTCAGACACACAGCTAAGAGGCAGAACCAGGGTTCAAGCTCACCCCATCTAACCACAAAGCAAAGTTCACACCTTAAATGTCAAAGTGAATAATAGCACAGCTAATACATGCTTTGGAAACTCAGAGAAGAAATTATCTCTCTGCATTATAGTGACTAAGGAATCATTGCCATTATTCAAATGTCAGTGCTTCTACGTTAGGCCCAAACTTTCTGTCCTACTGTGAATCAACACTCGACTCAACCTCTACTTAAATATCTGCAGTGATGGGAAAATCACTTACCTCACCTGACCACACAGACAGTTTTGTAAAACCATACACTTTTGTAAAAACAGACTGTTGATAAGTTCTTTCTTATACATACTCAACAGCTGCTTCCCAAGATGCTATAGGATTATGTCTAGAGGCAAACTAGCCAGAGGCAATGTCCAAAATACACCATAGCCCTGTGCAGCAAAGGTCCCACTGCCCCTTGGTTGGCCCAAACGTTCTACGCAGCACTGGATACCTGAATCATCATCAATTATTTCCACAAACCCTGACCCCTCTGCCACTCATCCTCACACTAGAAGAATTCATTCCACATGATAATAGCTCCCTCATGTTGCTCCCTGCTAAGTCAAATTGTACACCCCTTTATCTGATTAATAGTCTGATTAACAAGTCACATGACCTAAATGCAAAAGAAGCTAGGAAGGGAAGTTTGTAGATTCTACTTTAGTAAGGCAAAAGTTATCATTGGGAATTCCTCTAATACAGGAAAGGTGTTCCAGAGACATTAAGGAGCCATATACATGGCAAATGTCCACTCCTATCCATCACTTGGTTGCCCAATATCAATATTCATTCTTTTGCCATACTTAAAGTTTCTAAGAACAAAAATTAACCCACTGAACATAATCCTCCCTATCTTTTACATAAAGGAAAATGAGGCTTGACTCAGCAGAACTGAAATAACGCAGTCTCAACAGTTACTGTTTTCAACTGCAAGAACCAAGTCTCTAGGTAAGATCTGCTCTACGACTAGTTTGGTCACATTTTCAATTTGATATTCTCTAGTTTCCCAACTTGATAACTGTACACTAAACCATAAAGTTCATTACCAACATGCTACATATAAAATAGCCCAAAAAAAAAAAAGGGAAAAAGACAGAGAAAAAAGAAATCTCTTAAAATACACAAGTATACACATGACGGAGCAAAGAAGAAAATGTGAGAAGATAGTGCAGTCCTCGTTTCTGAAATTGGTACCCTGACTGGGGCTGTACCTATTCCATTTCCTCATCCTCAGCCAGGCAGGTAGAGAAAAACTTAAGTCTTGGTGGATGTGAATCTTGATGCTATGGAGTTATCATACTAGCCCCAGACTACCCACCTCTTCAATTCTATCAGTGAAAACAAACACCTTTGATTTGTTAAGCCTCTGCTTTTTTGGTCTAACTGATGTAAGACCATAGAACAAGACTTCTCCAGCTCCAGATTCTCCTCTTTCCTGCTAATGGTGGAAAGCCCAGAGTAGAGTTGCCAACTTCAGCAAATAAAAATACAGGACTCCCAGTTAAATTCAAATTTTAGATAAACAACAATTTTTTAGTTTTAGTATATCTCATTCAATATTTGGGATATAGTTAATTTAAAAATGATTTGTTGTTCATCTGAAATACAAATTTAACTGGGCATTCTGAATATTCTCTGGCAACCCTCTAGAGAGTGAAGAAAGTGGTACAAGGACACCTAAGATGCCCAGATTTGAAAAGACATTAGGAATGTGTATAAATGTTTTATTCTAGAGAGAGTAAGAGCTGTATATAGAACTTGGGAAATTGAGTTAAAAGCAACAGAAGACCTGGCCAATACATACTAGGGGTAAATCACTCTGGTCACGAGCCCAAGCTGAGACCAAGGGGATAGCTAAATGATTTGGAAAAGACACTTATCCCCTACACATCCCCATCTTTGAACTAAATGCCTTACAAATCTCCAGGGAAAATGGCAGTCCATCATGTGGACTCCTTTCTCTAAGTCCAGGGAAAATAACAGGTATGTGCTTGAAACCCACTTCTGATATTATAAGTTGTGTGATCTTGGTCATGTTAATGTGTCTGAGTCTCAATTCTACAATTGTAAAGTGATAGTAATGGTGTGTCCCCAGGTTGTTGTGGAAATCTTGATTCTTAATGTAACAGAAGGGAAACCCCAACCTCTCTGGAACAAACACCCTTCTCCTACATCTTTACTTATTCTCTACATTGGCAGGACTCTATTCCTCTATTTCTCTTTAGTGCTAGAGTAGATAGGGCTCTTGATTTGGAATCAGGAAAATCTAATTCTGAACCATAAGCCATGATAGCAGATATATATATATATTTATATCATATCATGACATAGTAATGATGATAACAGTAATGCCTATTGATAGGGTTGCTATGAAAGTAATATCTCTAAGAGTTGTGACAATATATGATGTGCCTGCACTCTCAGAATTCCAATCCCAATTGCTCTTTGCATAAAGTTCTGTCCTAGGGTCTCTTCCTTTCCCACATCTACCCTTCCTGGATCTCTCTTCTGCCAAAAACATGTGGTTCAGAGGAAGAGACAGACCCAGGTCAATGTTTTTCAAATTGCAAGGAATCATCCTTTAAGTGAGGTTGTTGCTCAAGTTTTGACATGTAGTGGAATGGAATGGAGTGGAGTGAAGTGGAGTAGAGTGGAATGGAAACTAACAGAGAACATTGCACATGGTTAACATAAAGATTGTTTCTGAAACTTTTGATTTGTGCTTACATACTCTTACACACATGTGTGCATGCACTGGGACTCTGCAATATGCATTTCTGACTATGGACCATAGCCATTAAAGTAGGCATGCTTCCAAATGTTCAGTGCAAACACCCGCCCCATGTTTCCGATGGGCCTTTCACAAGCTGCCCTAACTGGAAAAGAAAGACAAGGTCCCTCCATTTCCTGCCCCTAACTTCAGAAAAGTCACCATGGTTGAGGGTACATCTGAGAAATCAGCACTTGGGAGTTCAGGCCTCAAGTTCCTCTCTAAAAAAACACAGGGTGATTCTGGGGGAAGTTCTGATCAGAAAGACAGCCAATTCAGAGTGAGAGAAGAAAACATGACCATGCAGTTCCTGTGGTTACCAGCCCTGCCCTTCTCTTGCCTGCTGGGAGTCATAAAACCCAAGACTAGAAAGGAAAACCAGCATTTGCTCAGGCAGCCTCTCTGGAAAGATGCCACTTCTTCCTCTCCCCCTGCTACTCTTTCTCCTGTACTCCAGAGCTGAAACTGGTGAGTATTGGGGTTCTTAACTCTGAGATCTGCAGTATCAGCTCGTGAAACAAAGATGTTTAGTCTTAAAATAGCTAACTCTTAAACAGGGTTCCAAGATCTCTCTTCAAGAGTCCCACAAGGAAATTTCCACTTTGGAGATGCACCCCCCCCCCAACATCCACTGCCATTCTCTGAAGCCTAGGATAGCTCCCAGGAATGAGGAATCCCACCTCAATTGCGGAAAAGCCCAGAGCAAGTGGAAAAAAGAGGGGTGTCCCCAGGAAAACTGATATGTTCTCTTAATCTTCTGAGCATAAGGGCTACCCATTACCTTGTGATTTGCTCACTCTGACCACACTTATGGGCTGTGGAGAAATCTAAAACAGGAATATGAACATCGGGTTCTACATAGAGACAGAGGAGGGTGGGCCAAGGCAAGGTGGAAGTGGGGGAAATCTGAATTGAAAACATCTGAATGGAGCTAAGGCAGGGCCTTAGCTGTTGCACCTGGAGGAAAGAATGACATTTCACGTGAGAGGTTGTGGGTGGGGAAAAGATACGAAATGCAGGAGACAGGAGAGGGAAGATGGGCAAAACACAGGGTGAGAATGAGATTCCAGGGAAGCCTTGCTCAGCTTTAACCCAACTTGTTCATTCATTGGAGAGAGTACCAATGCCTGTGTTCTTCCAGGGCAGATCATCAGGGGCACAGAATGCAAGCCACATTCCCGCCCCTACATGGCCTTCCTAGAAATTGTCACTTCCAGGGGTCTCCCGAAAGCTTGTGGTGGTTTCCTGATAAGACGGAACTTTGTGCTGACGGCTGCTCACTGTGCAGGAAGGTGAGACAACAGGGTCCATTTATGTCCAAGCAGGAGAGGAACAACCAGAGTAGCACCAGTGTTACACCTGCAATGGGGCCTGAAGAGGGGGTCCTGGGTCCGGTCAACTTTCAGGAGAGGGAAGACTTGGGCTCAAAGACTTTAGTCCATGACTGAATGGTTCCTTGAGCCTCAGTCACTGTAAGCTAAGCTCCCTTTTGGAGGAAAAGGAGGCCCCATCTAAGGTCCCTCCTGTAGCAGTAGCTCTCCTCATCCCTACCCTACTCAAGACATACAGTTCGCTTTTCAGGGCCCTACCCATTCTCAGGGCCACTTCCTCTATGGTCTTTTCAAGAACACTGGCCTCTAGTTCTCAGGGTCCTGAACCTATCCTTTTATGGGAGGCAGAGAACAGGGTCCACATGAGACCTTCACTTTCCCCTTTTACTGGTATCTCCTGCCTCAGGGGGCTGGTCCTCATGCAGGCTCCCTGAATTAGAAAATGCAAACCCTGTCCCCTGAGTCCTCCCTGGCCTGTTCATTCCCCAACAATTCCAGGGGTCCTGGAAATTGTGTCTCTTCCTTGAGAAAGCTCTTTCATAAAAAAAACCTGAGCCCCCAAACGCCAAAAGTGGCCCATGAAAAGGAAGATGGGCAGAGTCTGATAATTCAGTGAGAGACTCCAGTCCCTTTTCTCAGACTGAGCTCACCTCAGGAGAAACCCCAAGCCATTACTGTCACTCTTTTTCCTTCCTTCTTCCTCACAACAGGTCTATAACAGTCACCCTTGGAGCCCATAACATAACAGAGAAAGAAGACACCTGGCAGATGATTAAGGTTGTAAAGCAATTCCGTCATCCAAAATATAACGAGTCTACTTTTCACCACGATATCATGTTACTAAAGGTGACAACACCTCTCTTCTCCTTTTCCACTTCCCATTCTCCTAAGCTTCTCCTTCGGGTCCTCATTGCCCTGAATTTTTCTTAGGGCTTAGCTCTAACATGAAGCAACTTACCCTGTCCCTCCCTGATCACTTCCAACTGTCCAGAGCCCATTTTGAGGACTGACAGTCCTTCATTCCCTTCACAGTTGAAGGATAAAGCCAACCTGGCACTGGCCGTGGGGACACTCCCCCTCCCATCCCAATTCAACTTTGTCCCACCTGGGAGAATGTGCCGGGTGGCTGGCTGGGGAAGAACAGGTGTGATGGAGCCGATCTCAGACACTCTGCAAGAGGTGAAGCTGAGACTCATGGAACCCCAGGCCTGCAGCCACTTCAGAGACTTTGACCACAATCTTCAGCTGTGTGTGGGAAATCCCAAGAAGACAAAATCTGCATTTAAGGTGATCCTCCAACTAGGTTTCTTCTCCAAAACTCACTGTTCAGGGGTCAGAATGCTCCTAGAAGATGGGGTCAGAAGGCTATCAGCCAGTGAAAGGGTTGGCATCACAGGAATTGTCTGTCCTCCCATGGCCCAAGACAGCCTCTAATCGTCCATTCCAGTCTACTGCACTGGGGGAATGGGTTAACGTGAAGAATGTGGATGACTGTCCCAAGAAAGGAAGAAGGGGCATCAGAACTAGATGTATAAATAAGGAGCCCCACCCAGCTCCCAGGTCTGACTTGAGGTCTCACTGTGACTCTAAGCTGGCTGGCAGGCAGGAGTGGAGGACTTCCTGGCCTCACCTCCTGCTCTACCTCTCTCTCTCTCCTTCCCCTACAGGGAGACTCCGGGGGCCCTCTTCTGTGTGCTGGGGTGGCCCAGGGCATTGTATCCTATGGACGGGTGGATGCAAAGCCCCCTGCTGTCTTCACCCGAATCTCCCATTACCGGCCCTGGATCAATAAGGTCCTGCAGGCAAATTAACCCTGGATCCTGAGCCAGCCTTAAACAGAACCTGGAACTGGACCTGAGCAGCAAAGTGTGTGTCACTCATTCTGGCCTGACCTTGGTCCCTTGGCCACAACCCAGAGCCTCCAGAAGTGTCCTACCGGTCATAGAACTCTCAATAAATCTCAATAAAGATCCAGCTCCCCGTCATGAGTGTGTGTTCCCTCTCAGCTGCTCTCTTCTCCCTGCACGTAGCAACCTGATTCATGGTCCAAGCACCCAAGAATTTGAATTTGGAAGGGGTGTGTGTATGTGTGTGTGTGTGTGTGTGTGTGTGTGTGTGTGTGAGAGAGAGAGAGAGAGAGAGAGGAAGAGAGACAGACAGAGACAGAGTGAGGAAGAGAGAGAGAGGCAGAGAGACAGATACAAAGGAAAAATGAAAAAAAAAATTCGATGAAAAAAAAGAGATTCTTCTCTGGAAAGGCAGGATCCATACTTCCAGCTTAAGAAATGACACCAAATCCTTCCTTGCCTTAATCATCAACCCTATACCAATTCTGATTTGTCTTTAGTAATATTCAGAATCACTAAGAACATTTTGAATTATAAACAAGATGTAAGATGTTTACAGCAACCCTGGCCTCTTCCTACTAGATGCCAGTAGCAACACCCCCTTCTCCACCACAAAGTTGTAACAAACAAAATATCTCCAGGCATTGCTAAATGTCCCCAGGCAAGGGAGGGAGGGGGAAAGAATGATTGCTCTCAGTGGAAGACCACTGGTTTAGGTACATGATATAAAGAAGGCAGTTGATGCCACACAGAGTCCTCCTCATAGTCCACATCGATAAGAAAAGATCTTCACTCTGTGAAGCTTTCATCTGATATGCAGAGAAGATTGCCTCTCACTGAGTCATTGTTACAAAACAGATACTGAGAGATTAGAGAAGAGACAGCATCACAAGGTCCACATGAGCAACATCCATCTACAAATGGCTTCACCCAAACCAGCAGGAAGTCCAAAACCTAGAGCCTGCTCAATACAAACCCTTGTCATGGGAGACTGGAAGAGAGAAAACAGGGCAGGACGTGGACAGGACAGCCAGGGCCTGAGGCTGGCAACACCCATCATTTCTGAGGGTGTGCTAAACACCTTTGGCCAAGTGAACTATTGCTAGGAATTTGTCTTTAAGAAAGAATCAAAGACATGCACAAAGATTCATGCATAAAAATTTAAATCTCAACATTTTTAATAACAAAAATCTGGAATCCCAGACATGGAACAAAGCTTACATGATAAACTTGTGTGATTGAATATTTTGAACTCTTAAAAATTTGTGTTAAAAACATTTAATATGGAAAACTTCAATAAAATTCAATATATTCAATATAATATAATGCTTTTAAAAGGAATATGAAAATCTTCCTATAGAATATCAATTTTGTAGCTATATATTTTATATATGCATAGGAAAAAACTGGAAGTAGTTTTCAACATAATTATGGGGGTTATCTCTACAGGATGGGATTAATAGCTATTCTGATTTTGTCTTTATGCTGGCTCCAAGCCCCATCCATGTATTCTAACTATTAAGGATGCAGCACCACTCATGGTTCCACCAGTGGATACATGCATATACCCATCTTCAGAATCCCATTGGTCAGGGTTTCTGCATGGGAAGCAAGCATCCTTCCATTCCCAGGTCACATCACTCAGTCCATTCAGGAAGCTATCAGAGAAGCTAAGCCCCTAAAATTTCCCTCAGGTCAGTGAGCAGGCATAGCAGTCTTTCCTGGCAATTGGTGTCAATGGCCAACCGCAATCTCCTGAAAAGATGTAAAGAGGATTGGTAAATCAAGCTACAGTCTCCACTGCCACATCTGATCCCAGAGTCCTAATTGATATTTTGCATCTCACTTCTGCCACCCACTCTAAGTTCTCTCCACTCCCCCATCTAGCAGTTCAGTGAGTTTGTGCTGTAGTCTGATAGAGTGACCCAGACCTCCACCCTGAGAGGACTGAGCTGTTAGTTGCTTTGCATTTATTAGGTTTTGGTTGTTGTAACTGCCCATTTACAATTACCAGTAAGCACAAAAGTATAGGGGCTACTTCCAGCAAATCCCCTGGGTTGCAGTCATACTCCTATCTTCTCCCATTGCATTGCAACAGCCCTAGCTTCTCACAGTAATTAAGACCAAATACTCTAGCCATAAAGCAGCCATTTCCTTTGCCTGCTGGTCCACTGTTATGAGGAGCCCCAAAAGGCTGAATGATAGTCACAACGTTCAGTTCACTGGAGCCTTTCCCACCTCCACTGGAGAAAGTATTTTCTTCCTGGAAACTTAGACCTCTAAAGTTGAAGAATTTGAGTTTGCAGGAACAGGAAGGCACAAATTCCACAAGTAAGTCCTTGGGAGTGATAACTAAAGGGATCAATTCTACTTCTATCCCTCGGTTCCTGGACCCATATATTCTAGCTATTTGGGGACACTGAACCATAGATTGGTTGTTGATTCAGCATATGTACCAAACCCTAGAAAGCAGTGCTCCAACTTCCAACCCTACAGAATGTCGTCTCTAAGCTAGCACCTTAGCTGAGCTTTCAACAGGCCAGCTCATCATTCCATTAGGTTGACTGCTTCTGGGTTGCATGGTATATAATAAGACCGATGAGCCCATCATTTTACATTATTTGCCACAAAATGAGTCCTTTGCTCTGAGGTAAAATGTGTGAGAGCCAGGTTGATGGATTGGGGAATCTGTAAGCCCTTATATGGTGGTGGTGGCAGAGGAATTTTAGGCAGAGAAGGAAAACTCATATCTAGAGCAGGTATCAATGGTGATATAGATAATGTCCATCTCCTCCAAAGTAGAGGGGTCAACCTCTCACTAGATAACTGCCTGGTCTCTGCAAGAGCAGTGCCATCTCAAAGACTCAGGGATAGTCTCTGCTGCTGGCAAGTTAGTTGATTAACAGTGGGAAGACCCAAATCGACTTTGGTGAGAGTGTCCATGTTCTTGGGCCCACGAATAGCCTCTGTTCTCAATCTCCATGACCATTCTACTCTGCTCATGGCCCATTGTTCCAGCAGCAGGTAGTCAAAAAGAAAATGTGGCTAACATCCACAACCCTTATTGCCCCTTTACCTGGTTGAGAGTCTCTGTGAGCCCATTTGGTCCAGTGCTCAGGCACAGCAACTTCTCCTTAGCAGGTAGCACTGTGCAAGTGGGGTTCTTGGTCTGTGGTGGCAGCAGCAGTGGCAGCGATGAGTAAGCAGGAATTTACAACCATGAGAACAGAGTGAGTTGCCACTAGAGCCACTCCAACCTAAAAGCAAAGCAAGCAGTCAATGCAAGTAGAATCCAGAGGAGCTGGGGTGCTGTATAAACTGGACCAGGTGCACTGGTCCTTACTCAGTGATATAGTTGGGATCCTCCAGGAACAAGTTCACCTTTGTTCTGCTGATAATTAGATCATCCTGAGCAAAGGTATATTGCCAAATTATGTATATAAATGTCATCTGTTCGAGTGGGTGAAGGAGGGTGTTGAGGAGGTAACACCAGTGGTGAATGAGAAAATAAAAACTGCCCACCTGAAGTCCAGAAACAAGAGAATCTGAATAATGCAAGGAATGAATTTTAGTAGACCTTGTCGATGCCCTTCCCAGGACCTCTTTAGCAGTTGATGCACCCATTCCCCAGCTGTTATGAGTGATAGTCATTAACCAATGTCCATGTCCATGAGTCCACATATATCCTTTCCCCGAGCGACTTCTCTCTGTACAAAATAGATGCCCAAATTGATTTTTGACAAGGCTCCCAAGGACGTATGATAGAAAAATAGTCTATTCAATAGATGGTGTTAGGAAAACTGGATATCCACATGCAGAAGAATGAAATTAGACCCTTGTCTCACACTATATACAAAAATCAACTCAAAATGAATTAAAGGTTTAAATATAAAATCCGAAATTTTAAAACTACTAGAAGAAAACATAGGAGAAAACTCCATTACATTGCTCTGGGCAATGAATTTTTTGGTATTATCCCAAAAACACAGGCAACAAAGCAAAAATAGACAAATGGGATTGCATCAAACTAAAAGTCTTCTTCACAACCAAGGAAACAATCAACAGAGTGAAGAAACAATGAATAGAATGGGAGAAAATATTTGCAAATCATATATCTAATAAGGGGTTAATATTCAAACTAAATAAAGAACTCAAACAATTCAATAGCAAGAAAGCAAATAACCCAATTTTAAAATGGACAAAGAACCTAATAGACATTTCTCAAAAAAAGAAATACAAACAGCCAATAAGTATATGAAAAAATGCTCAACATCACTGAACATCATGGAAATGCAAATTAAACACAATGAGGTATCACCCATTAGAATGGCAATTATCAAAAAATAAAAGATAACTGATAGGATGTAGAGAAAAGAGAATACTTATACACTGTTGATGGCAATGTAAATTAGTATAACCATTATGAAAAAACTATGGAGGTTTACCCAAAAATTTAAAACATAATTGCCATATGATCAGGCAATCCCACTACTGGTTATATATTTAAAGGAACTGAAATAAGCATGCCAAAGAGATATCTGCACTCCCATGTTTATTGCAGCACTATTCATAAATAACCAAGAAATGGAATAAACCTAAGTGTCCATCAATGGATGAATGGATGAAGAATATACATACACACACACACACACACACACACACACAGAGTGGAATACTATTATCCATCCTTAAAAAGAAGAAATGTCATTTGCAACAACATGGATGAACCAGGAGGACGTTATGATAAGTGAAACAAAGCAGGCACAGGAAGAAAAATACTGCATGATCTCAGTCATATAATCTTAAAAGACAAACTCATAGAAGTAAGTAGAATGGTGGTTACCAGGGCCTGGGGTAGAGGAGAGGTACAGGAGGGGATGAGCTTCCTGGTTCTGAAGTCCTACTACTGCTTCCACAACCATCCTACTCCAAAGGCTCAAACATCAAGGGGTCTCCCAGCTTGCCCCAGCACTTGGACATCCCAACTCCAAATCTAGTTGTAAGTGCAATATAGTCTGAATTGAAGAAAGAAGAATATTCAAAAATGTACATATACTTTGATTGCAACAGTATGGAAAACTATACATTCTAGGGAAAAGTAGAAAGAATCCTTCAAAAATGGAGGTAATGTTCTCAGAATTGTAATTTAAAGATGGCTTTTTTATTATTCTCCTTAAAATTGTTTTTAAATTATTTTCACAAATTACAAAAAAAAATGAAGAAATGCAAAGATACAGGACGGCTTTCTCAAACATTTGCTTAGATGCTCAGCAAATGGTCTTATTTTCTGTTTTTCCCATACACAGCACATTCCCCAGGAAGCAGCGAAACCCGTGGTATCCTGTCGCCCAGGGCAGAAGATGGGGAGTGAGGAGAACATCCTCAGGATCATCCAGAGCCTGAGCTGGGAGGAACCACTTAGGAAAAGCTTTAAGAATTCCCTGAGGCCAGGGGCTGGGTCTACCCTGTAGTATGAGCCCAAAGAAGATAACTCCCTCTTGAGCAAGGAGTATGGAAAGAGCCGTTGGTGCCACGCTGGCCTTTTAACCAGTCCACCCGTAAAAGACAAGATCAACTATCATTGCAGATTTGATTCAGAGATTCAGAGAGTGACAATGCCCCTGTTAATGGAGGTTAGGGTCTGATAAGGGGAAGAAAAATGTTCTAGCATCCGCAGATTTAGCCCAGATATGGGGGTGTTTTTCTCCATGCCATGGGAAGGGACTTGCCCACCACAAACACTAGACAATGACAGTCCAAAACCGCTCAGCTTCCCTGGGTTCTGCAGAAAAAGCAGAGACAGATATAAGGAAGTCAAACAGGGACATCCCCGACTCCCGACCCTGACCCTGACCCAAAGCTGAGCCTTCACCTAAGATACTGCAAGCTGTTCCCTCCCTCCATTCCATCATTCCTTTAACTACTTTGTACTCTCACAATCCCACTTGATATAGAGCAAGGGTAGGACAGAGAAACAGAGTTCCCTTATATGTTATGAATTATTTTAAAGTGGTTATATAGTAAATGATAACCAAAAAGAAATTGAAAAGAGAAACAAAGGAGGCTTATCCTACTGTAAGAGCTTATATAGAGTACAGCTCCAGAAGTTCAAGAACATTTGATGCTTGTAAATACTGTGATCTGATAGCCTCAGGACACTCCTCTCTCCACACACTGCCCGACACTCGAATTCTTCTCAGTCTCTGCCCCTCCCTAAGAAAAGTTGTTGCAAACATGTAAGTTCTTATAAGTGGAGGTTTCTCTCTTATGGCCATTTGATAGTCAAATAAAAAATGATTTATCTACGCCTCAACACTAGTAAAGAGAGCTCAGCAAGCCCGTGGGTGAAGTGGAATAAAGTCAGACTGGAAACCACCTCTGTGTAAAGTAGGACACAGTGAGGGTCTGCAAACTGCACACCTGTAATTCCCTGGTGTCATGGGGGAGGTCCAAAACGTGATATCTGCACTCCTAACCTTCCCTGACAAGGGTTTCAACTCAATGGGCAAACTTGTCATTTACCTGTGAAAAAGTTTTATAAGCATAACATAATTCCAGGAAGGAAGTTAACAACACTAAAGGCCTATTTCAAAAGACCTATTGTACAACATGCTGGTTGTACTTAATGTGTTTTAATAATTGAAAATCATGAAGAGAATAAATTTTAAGTGTTGTCACCACAAAAAAAGATAAGTATGTGAGATAATGGATATGTTCATTAGCTTGATTTAGTCATTCCACAACGTATATGTGTATCAAAACATCATGTTGTATACCATAAATATGTACGATTTTTATTTGTCAATTTAAAAATTAATATTGGCTGGGCACAGTGGCTCATGCCTATAATCCCAGCACTTTGGGAGACCGAGGCAAGTGGATCACTTGAGGTCAGGAATTCAAGACCAGCCTGGCCAACATGGTGAAACCCTGTTTCTACTAAAAACACAAAAATTAGCCAGACATGGGCCGGGTGCCTGTGGTCCCAGCTACTTGGGAGGCTGAGGCAGGAGAATCACTTGAACGTGGGAGGCAGAGTCTGCAGTGAGCCGAGATTGCACCACTGCTCTCCAGCCTGGGCAACAGAGCAAGATTCTGCCTCAAAAATAAATACATAAATACATAAATATTAATATTAATAAATAAAACAGAAAAAATTAAAACTTGAAAAAATTTTTTAATTTTTTTTAAAAGACCTGTCAATAGGCCATTGGACAGTCACGATCTCCATGACCTCCCACAACAGCTGCATGGATCATATTACTCTTCACACTGATAATTTGTATTCATTCATATTTTTATAAATAAAGTAAAGCTAAGAGATGCTATGAAGCTTTGCCAAGGGCAAAAGCCAGGTCACCCAGGATTGGAGCCCTATACATTGAATTATTACCTACTGCATGCCTTAAATGGCAAAAAGAATGGTACAACTTCTAAGGGAGCTTAGGGAAAGGAAAAGCCCACATGCTACACAGTAGCTAAAGAAGGGTGGAATAATAATGCCTTAGGGATGGATAGGACCATCAAGACTGGGCATGATGCCCTCCTCCAGTGTTTCAGTTCTCTTTATGACACCCACAACTGGTTCAAGACTCTGCTGAACATCTCCAATGACAGGAAACTCACTGCTTTTCCCAGGCAGAGATATGTGCTGATGTCCTAAGGTAGCTGATTGTTAGTTCTGCTTATATAGATCTCACAGTTGCTTCCAAAATACCTTCCAACATTAGTCCTGATCCCATCCCTCCTCCTGTATCCAGTTAAAAAAAAAAAAAAAAAAAAAAAAAAAGCTCTGTCCCTAACAGGGAAGTTCAAACACAATCAGAAGGTCTGGTACCAAATCTCAGCTGAGCTTTCTTTTTTTTTTTTTTTTTTTGAGACGGAGTTTCGCTCTTGTTACCCAGGCTGGAGTGCAATGGCGCGATCTCGGCTCACCGCAACCTCCGCCTCCCGGGTTCAGGCAATTCTCCTGCCTCAGCCTCCTGAGTAGCTGGGATTACAGGCACGCGCCACCATGCCCAGCTAATTTTTGTATTTTTAGTAGAGACGGGGTTTCACCATGTTGACCAGGATGGTCTCGATATCTTGACCTTGTGATCCACCCGCCTCGGCCTCCCACAGTGCTGGGATTACAGGCTTGAGCCACCGCGCCCGGTCCTTTTCTCAGAAACATCATCTCTGGGTCTTCCACCCTTTTTCCAAGCTTCTAATTCCTCTCACAATTTTAATGTGCTGTAGTTTATTGCTGCTTCTTTCAAGTACTTAGGACTGGCCAGACACGGTGGCTCACACCTGTAATTTCAGTACTTTTGGAGGCTGAGGCAGGTGGATCATCTGAGGTCAGGAGTTTGGGACCAGCCTGGTCAACATGGTGAAACCTCGTCCCTACTAAAAATACAAAAATTAGCTGGGCATGGTGGTGCATACTTGTAAACCCTGCTCAGGAGGCTGAGGCAGGAGAATCACTTGAACCCGGGAGGCAGATGTTGCAGAGAGTTGAAATCGCCCCACTGCACTCCAGCCCCGGCAACAGAGCAAGACTCCATCTCAAAAAACTAAAATAAAATAAAGTACTCAGAGCTGGCTACAATGTTTAATACATCACGATCCAGCATCCTGCTCATTGAACCTGTCCTGCACAAGGTTTTAAGAACATGGTTGCCAAAATTTAAAAATCAGGAAAGTTCATGGGGAAATCCAGATTGCTGGTATCTCCTGAACATCAGTTCTGGCAATCATTGACCCATATTCCCACACGGCAAGTATCAGTTGGAGCTGAAGACTGCTCAGTTGAGAAGGGGCATGCAACCATCTAATTCGCACACAGGAAATCCTACCTCCTTTTATTTGCTTTCCCAGCACAGAGTGTTAGTTTCCATGTATCACTGCTGTTGTGCTGTTGCTTTCCTTGCAGTAAGGAGAAAAATGAAATTCTTCTTGAAATTTTTCCCTATCAAAAGCGGAGAATGATAAATATAGATCAAGAGAGCTGGCCATGTGCTTCAAAAAAAGTGGGGAGAGCACACACAGCTTTTTAAAAATAAAGATTCTTCCTATGTGTTTAATATTTAATGTGCAAAGTTACATATTAATTTAACATGTACATATTAAATTAAATATAATGTAATACAGATAAATTAACAGCCCACTGCACTAGTGCAGTTACCATCATGGTTCCTGTAGGCATTGTATCTGATCAGCGTAGAGCAGCCTCAAGCTGACTTTGCATCCAAGTGAAACCCCATGTGTTCTTGACATATGCAACTGTTAAGGCATGCATCCTCACTTTTATTCTTGTGCAGTTGGTCTTTAAACCAAATGAGAGACTCTATATCTATCTTTTAAGTATATCTATATATAGACAGAGAGATGCTGGGTGCAGTGGCTCACGCCTGTAATCCCAGCACTTTGGGAGGTCAAAGACAGATTGCCTGAGGTCAGGAGTTCGAGACGAGACTGGCCAATATGGTAAAACCCCGTCTCTACTAAAAATACAAAAATTAGCTGGGTGTGGCTGTTTGTGGGTGCCTATAATCCTGTAATCCCAAAGAGACTGTCTCAAAAACAAAAACAAAAAATTATATGTATATATATATATATATAATCTTTTGAGACTTTAATAAATCATTAGCAGGATCTTTTTAGATTGCTACTTTGCTCTCCTGGGTTTTGTGTATTCCTCCCAACTCATGGCATTTTTAGTATTGATAGACATGCTTTCCATTGCATCTTCCAAGACTGTCAAAAGCACTAGGTAGCCCAAGAACAAAATCAGAGCCTTTTGACTGTTTGAGATTGCTTCCTAAGACACAGCATAAATAAAATAAATACATAAAGAGAAGAGAAACTTTAAAATATATATGATGCTACAAGAATTGCCCAAATGGATCCATGAAACTGACTAGAGAGCTCAGTAATGGCTCTAGCCTAAAGAAAACATCTAGTATATAATAAAGACACAAACTATGAAAAAATAAATAGTGCTGGGGTAATTTCTTAGCCATTTGGGAATAAATACTTATAAGCTATTACCACACACATGACAAGGTTCTTGGCCACCCCAATCCACAGCTCCAGTATGCTGGGCTCAGATATGATTTGGTTTCTTGGCTATGTGCACTTTGGGAGGCTCATCAGAGACCTCGCCTACTTCTCTTATGACCAGCGATTTCTCCAAGAGTCCATCATATTGTGTCTGTTTATCATGAAACAGAAAGATCTCCCGTAGCTCATAGTTACTCCTGATACCAGAAAACATAATTCAACTCTAGAAATGCTTAAGCAGCCGGTTTACCAATCAATTGTGAGGAATGAATACATCTATTTCTATCTTTGAAAGTCTCAAAAAAAAAAAATGGCTTTCCAAGTACGCTTTCTCAGAAAGCTGCAAGGAGCTAGACATGACAAAATGGGGAGTAAATGAAGAAAAGACAGATATGCAACAGGAAACTAGGGTTCAATAACAAAACAGAGGTACCAGGGAGGTAACCAGCCCTCTCTGCAAAACTTAACCACTGAGACAGTGCTTAAGGCCAGGTCAGCATTCACAGGGAGGCACAGAGGAGAGAGGGTTCCATTCTGCTAAAGGGAACAGGATACTAGCTCTAAGAGAGGAAATCTGACCTCATGAAGCCACAACTTTAAGGCACAGACCCAGAGTAACTTTGGTTTTTCAGAGCCAGGACCACACCGTATTCTCCCATTCCAGCCCCAGACACATTCAAAGAATGCCCTGAAGGTGACCTTGGCCTTCCCTCTTCATCTTAGGATGTCAAGAGCAGTGTGGAGAGGCTAGAATGTCAGCCCAAGGCCCTCCAGCATTTCTCCCCTGAAAATAGTTCACACACACTTAGAACCCCTGGAGGCTGTTCTGATGTCCCAAGTATGCAAGACTCTCACTATGCAGAACAGGCTTCCCTGGTCTTTACAAATTTCTCTAGCTGTACTGCCTGTCTGAAAAGGGAGAGGGACTTGAGAAAAAGCTGTCCTCTCTCTCTCTGCTCTAAGTCCTAGCAAGTGAGGGGAGCAAGATGAGCCAGGATCTGCTTTTCTAAGCTACTAAAACAGGAGTCCACCCAAAGGCCCTAAGGCTCGCCCAGCCTAGGAGCTGGAGCATGCAAGGTGACCTCCAGCCTGCAGTGTGGGTAGAGGGGTTCTCCAGACCAGCCAAGAAGGTGCTACAACTTAAAGGCAGGAAGGAACAACAGCAGGGCCTCTGCTACCTCCAGCAGATGCGGTGTACCTGAAGATAAGAGGTCTCCTCCAAGATCAGTGCCATGGGCAGATTTTTACTGCCCCCGGAGATAAAGTGACTCTGAGGAACTCTAGAATTAGACTTCACCCACAAGTACCTAGAATAAGAAATTTTGAGATGACAGCTGGGAAGTCCTCTACTGGGGCATTGAGTAGCAGAGATGGTCCCCTCCAAGCTTGACTGTGGTCTTTCTTCAACTTCCCCAAAGGAAATAGTTCATGAGACTCCCTCGGAGGGAAAAGCAAGAGGGTGAAGGTGCTAGCACCTGGGGATGAAGTGGCCTGAAAAGGGTAGGAGGCTGGACTGCTGGGACCACAGCAACTACAGGGCCTCAGGAGTTGTGACTCACACGAGCAGCTAACAGAGCCCTCTCCTTCAGCCTGTTCCTTGGGGAAGGGGAAATAGAGTCAAAAAAGGAGTAACTAGGCTCAGCTGCTCACACCTGTAATCCCAGCACTTTGGGAGGCTGAAGCAGGAGGATCACTTAAGGCCAGGAGTTTGAGACCAGCCTGGGCAACATAGTGAGACCCCCATCTCCACAAAAAAAAAAAAAAATTAATTAGCAGGGCATGGTGGTGCACACCTGTGGTTCCAGCTACTCAGGAGACTGAGGCAGGAAGATTGCTTGAGCCCAGGAAGTTGAGGCTGCAGTTAGCTGTGATGGTGCTACTGCACTCCAGTCTGGGCAACAGAGTGAGACCCTGTCTCTAAAAACACAAAATAAAATAAAACATGAAGAAGAGGAGGGTCTCTGGTCTGAGTCCACTTCACATGAGGGTAGGGTTCTGGGTTCTTCCTCCTAACTTCTCTCAGGTCTCTACCTGGCTTCCCTGCGTAAAATGGGAACGGAGCATTGCCCAGCCTCAGCAAGTCACCTCGTGGTTGAGCCGCATTCCATGGGGTTGGAATAAGAAGCAGCTCAGCCCTTCTTGCCCACCCAAGGCCCCTCGCTGCTGCCCACCCAGGTTCTGTGGACGTGCACCCACTAATTGCATGCACCCCTGCAGTGCCAGACCCCTCTGCCAGGGCCCCTGGGGAAAGGGGAATCTCCCCACCTAGTCTCCTACACACTCCAGCCCCTCTGAATGGCAGAAAAGATGGGAGTGGGGTGGGAAATCGCCTGAAGGAGGCACACACTGACAGACACGGCTTGGGGCCCCTTCGGGGTCCTGCCCTCTCACCACTAGGGAGAGATGGGGGCCTTTCCGCCCAGGGGCAGGACTTTCTCGCAGTCACAGGGGCTGGCTGCTGGGAAGCCCCATGATCCACGCCCTTCTCTTCCCTGCCCTGCAGAGCCCTGCCAGCGCCCAGAACCCAGCTCAGCCGCTGGCCTCCCGATGCCTGTCCCCCTCCAGGCGCGCTGAGGTGCTCAGAGTGCTGCCTCCCCTCCCGCCACCAACTCCAGTCCCTAAGACTGTCTTGACATGCGCAGGTTCCTCCTAGGGTCCAGAGGGGACTCTCCACTGTTCCATGCCCTGGCTGAGCAGGAACCGGCCTCCGGGGCAGGCAAGGCCTCTCCTCACCGGCAACTCAACCCTTCACATCCAGCCCAACACCCGGTGGACTCGGGACCGCTGACCGCCAGTCATTCCGCAGCCTCTGCTTGTTTCAGCCTGCCCTGCCTTTGGGCTAAGGCTCCCCCAGCTGGCCACCTGCAGCATGGCACCTTTCGAGTCAAAATGTTTCTCTGGCGCAGCCCTGCCATCAATCAATAAACAAATCCTACTGAGGGCTCACAGCGTCCCAGGCTTCGGGATACAAAAGTGAATACGCCTGGTTCAATACTCACCCTGTCAGATATCACGGTCTATGAGACTTTTGCCTGATGTTACTGTCTCAGAGGAGCACAGCTTGTCCAAGGTCTGGTTGGGGGAAAAAAATCGTAATAACCTTGTTTTGAGAAAAATTTAAGATGTGAAGGGGTGTCATTTGTATAGAATAATGAAAGGTGACAATATGTGGTATATATCGTCTCATTTCCCTCTAGAATCACTGTATAATTAGAGCTGAAACACTCAAACTTATCTTTGAAATGTACTGTGCCACAGTGGTTAAGCTAGCACTGAGACCAACTGCCTAAGTTCAAATCCCAGAGCTATCACATGACAGCTGTGTGACTTTGTGCAAAATGCATACTGTCTCTGTGCCTCAGTTTCTCCATAGCCAAAATATAGATAATGATAGTACTTATCTGACATAGTTTTGCTATGTCCCCACCCAAATCTCATCTTGAATTGTAGATCTCATAATCCCAACATGTCATGGGAGAGACCCAGTGGGAGGTAATTGAATCATGGCAGCAGTTACCCCCATGCTGCTCTTCTGATAGTGAGTTCTCACATGATCTGATGGTTTTATAAGGGGCTTTTCCCCCTTTTGCTTGGCACTTCTTCCTGCCACCATGTGAAGAAGGATGTGTTTGTTTCTCCTCTGCCATGACTGTAAGTTTCCTGAGGTCTCCCCAGCCCTGCAGAACTGTTAATCAATTAAACCTCTTTCCTTATAAATTTAAGTATGCCTTTATTAGCACTGTGAGAATGGATTAATACAGTTAATTGGTACCAGGTAGTGGGGCACTGCTGTAAAGATACCCAAAAATGAGGAAGTGACTTTGGAACTGAATATCAAGCAGAGGTTGGAACAGTTTGGAGGACTCAGAAGAAGACAGGAAAATGTGAGAAAGTTTGGAACTTCCTGGAGACTGGTTGAATGGCTTTGACCAAAATACTGATAGTGATATGGACAACAAAGTCCAGGCTGAGGTGGTCTCAGATGGAGATGAGGAACCTAATTCTCTATGCAAAAGTAACTCTTGTTATGCTTTAGCACAGAGACTAGTGGCATTTTTGCTCCTGCCCTAGAGATCTGCAGAACTTTGAACTTGAGAGAAATGATTCAGGGTATCTGGCAGAAGAAATTTCTAAGCAGCAAAGCATTCAAGATTTGACTTGGGTCCTTTTAAAAGCATACAGTTTCATTCATTCACAAAGATATGGTTTAGATTGGAATTTATTTTTAAAAGGGAAGCAGAGCATAAAAGTTCAGAAAATTTGCAGGCTGGTGATGTGCTAGAAAAGAAAAACCCATTTTCTGAGGAGAAATTCAAGCCAGCTGCAGAAATTTGTATAAGTCATGAGGAGCCAAATGTTAATTGCCAAGACAATGGGAAAATGTCTCCAGGGCATGTCAAAGGTCTTCACAGCAGCCCCTCCCATCACAGGCAGAGAGGCCTAGGAGAAAAAATGGCTTCAGGGGGTGGGCCCAAGGCCTTGCTGCTTTGTGCAGTCTTGGGACTTGGTGCTTTGCATCCCAGATGTGGCCAGAAGAGCTTACACGTGGTGATGGGCCTGTGGGTACACAGAAATCAAGAATTGAGGTTTGGGAACCTCTGCCTAAATTTCAAATAATGTATGGAAATGCCTGGATGTTCAGGCAGGGGTGTGCTGCAAGGGTGTGAGGGCAGAGACCTCATGGAGAACCTCTGCTAGGGCAGTGTGGAAGGGAAATGTAAGTTGGGAGCCCCCAGGGTCCACACTGGGTCACTGCCTAGTGGAGTTGTAAGAAGAGGGCCACCATCCTCAGACCCCAGAATGGTAGACAGGCAACAGCTTGTGTCATGTGCAGCCACAGGGACTCAATGCCAGCCTGTAAAAGCAGCCAGGAGTGGGGTCTCTACCCTGCAAAGCCACAAGGGCAGGGCTGCCCAAGACCATGGAAACCCACCTCTTGCATCAGTATGACCTGGATGTGAGACATGAAGTCAAAAGAGATCATTTTGGAACTTTAAGGTTTAATGACTGCTCTATTGGATTTCAGACTTGCATGGGGCTTGTAGCCCCTTTATTTTGGCCAATTTCTCCCATTTGAGATGGGTGTATTTACCCAATGTCTGTATGCCCATTGTATCTAGAAAGTGACTAACTTACTTTTTGTAAAAGTAGATGCTTCTACTTTTACAGGCTCATAGGCAGAAGGGACTTGTCTCGTCTCAGGTAAGACTTTAGACTTGGAGAAATTGGCCAAAATAAAGGGGCTACAAGCCCCACGCAAGTCCGAAATCCAATAGGAGCAGTCATTAAACCTCTTTCCTTTATAAATTGCCCAACCTGGGTATGTCTCTATCAGCAGCGTGAGAATGAACTAATACACTATCTCGTGGTTATTGAAAGCAAGCTAACACTTGCTTAAAACACATAAGGGCTCAACATAGTTATCTATTATTGCTATTGCCTAATCCAAAATCCTAGTTGTATGAGTAGGACCCAGTAAGGTTAAAGGACTTCTGTGGTCACACAAAGTTCTTGACTCTTAACCAAGTATGTCACTGATTCTCTTAGGAACTGAAAAATTTATTTAAAGGAACTTAGTTAATTTACCCATGTACTGCCCTAACCCATTGTTTAAATTCTCCTACATCATCCCCACTTGCTGATCCCCAAGCCTGGGTGACTACTCCACTTTTTGACCACTCAGATGATTAGAAATTTCTTGAACTACTGCTCCAGCCCATTTATTAGGTTTATCAGAAGGCCACTGTCAGCTTTTTAGAGAATCTCCCAAAACAAGAGAGTCCTGCAGCAGGTTCAGACTGCTGTATGAGCAGCCTGGCACTTGATCATATGACCCAGCAGATCCCATGGGTGCTAAAGGTATCCATGACAGATAAGGGTGGGCACCTGTGAAATGACTGACAAGCCCTCATAAGTGAATTACACCACAGACCTCTAGGGTTCCATAGTTAGGTTATGCCATATGCAGCAGAGAACTATTTACCATAGGCAAAGTAGCTCCCAGGGTGCTACTGGGCCCTAGCAGACACTGAGTTTCTGACCATGGGACATAAGGGTGACTGTGTGATCACAACTGTCCCTCATGAGCTGAATCCTATCAGAGCCACTAAGTCATAGCATAAGGCAGACACTCCTAGTAACCAACCTGGTGAGTTTGGCTTTTCTGTCCCCACAATTTTAGTTCCCACTTAATTAAAGGTCCTCATTTTCAGGCACAGAGTGGGGGATTTGCTTTCACCAGGGATACAATAAGGGTTTCACTAAATAATAAAGTTATGGCTGCCAACTGTCATGTCAAGCTTCTCTTAACAGTAGATCTCTAGGCAACAGTGAAGTTACCAAATTCCCCTGATTATCATGAAGAGATCAAGTTGTTGCCATACAACAAGGCAATCGTGGCCCAGGAAGCAGTACAAGACACTTCTTGATGCTTCTACTCGGTGATAACTATAACACACAATTGCAGCAATCCTACCTTAACAATGGCATGGAACCTTACAGATAAAGTTCTGAGTTACCTTGTCGAATAAACAACCTAAACCAGTAGAAATGCTTGCCAAGGAGTTGGGGTGGGGAATGCAGAAAAGGTGCTAAAGGAAGATAATGATTGCTAATAATGACCTCAGGACTGACTGTAAAAGTATGGACTGTAGCTTGTCCATATAAAGATATTTTTAAGATGTTATTAATATTTGTATGACATTTTCATTTTTAAATTTGTTATTGATATATAAGTGTACATATTTATGGAGTACATACATAGTGGTGTTTTGATACATATACTGTATAGTGATTAGGTCAGAGTAATTAGCATATCCATCATCTAAAACATCACTTCTTCACGTTGGGACATTCAATATTCTCCTTCTAGGTATTTGAAACTATATAAATATATTATTGTTTAGTCATCCCATAGTGCTATAGAATCCTAGAACTTATTCTTCCTATCTAGCTCTAATTTTGTATTCTTTAACAAATGTCCTCCTATCCCCACCCCCTTCTCTAGTATCTAGTATCCTCTTGTTCTACTTCTTTATTCCATGAGATCAACTTTTCTTTAGCTTCCCATATGAGTGAGAACATATGGTGTTTAACTGTCTGTTCCTGGCTTATTTCACTTAACATAATGTCCTCTAATTCCATCCATGTCTTTTCCTTTTGTATACGGTTTCCTTTGTTGTACGGAAGCTTTTTAGTTTGATATAATCCCACTTGTTTATTTTGCTTTTGTTGCCTGTGCTTTTGAGGTCTTATTCACAAAATCTTTTCCCAGACAAATGTCCTGAAGTGTTTCCCCTATGTTTTCTACTAGTAGTTTTGCAGTTTTATGTCTTATATTTAGATATTTGATCCACTGTGAGTTGATTTTTATATAGGGTGAGAGACAGGAGTCTAGTTTCATTCTTCTGCATATGGATATCAAGTTTTTCCAGCACCATTTATTGAAGAGGCTGTCCTTTCACTAATGAGTGTTCTTGGTGCCTTTGCCATAAATTAGTTGGCTATAGTTATGTAGATTAATTTCTGGGTTCTCATTTCTGTTCCATCAGTCTACATGTCTGTTTTTTATGCCAGTACCATGCTATTTTGGTTGTTTCAACTTTGCGGTATATTTTGAAGTCTAGTAGTGTGATGCCTTCACCTTTGAGCTTTTTGTTCACATTACTTTTGCTATTTGAGGTCTTTGTGGTTCCATAAAAATTTTAGGATTTTTTTCTATTTCTGTGAAAAATATCACTGGTATTTTTATAGGGATTGCATTGAATCTGTGTGATTAACACTTAAATCAGTAGACTTTAAGTAAAGCAAATTACTTACCCTCCATAATTTAGGTGGGCCATATCCAATTAGTTGAAGACCTGAAAAGCAAAGGCTGAGGTTCCCCAAAGGAAAAAGAATTCTCCTCAAGACTGCAACATAGAAATGCTGCCTGGGTTTCCAGCCTGCTGCCCTGAGGAATCCAGACTCAAGACTGCAGCATCAACTCTTAAATTCTTATCTGAATGTCCAGCCTGCTGGCTTGTCCTACGATTTCAGACTTGCTAGCTTCCACAATAAAAGCCAGTTTTTTAATCTCTCTCCTCTCTCTTCTCTCCTCTCTCCTTTCTCTCTCTCTCTCTCTCTCTCTCTCTCTCTCTCTCTCTCTCTCTCTCTCTCTCTCAATTACAAATAATATCTACCCTACTGGGTCAGTTTCTCTCAAGAACCCTAAGTAATACACTTCCCTTTATAAGACCTCTTATTATAAATTGAAATGGCTACCCCCTTGAACAATCAGTGACAAGATGAAACGAACTCAATGTGAGGTATTGGATCAGATCATTTCAAAAGGTAGAGAGTAACTGATAATGTTGGTGTCCTGTCAATGTATCATTAATGCTCACCAAAGTGAGTATCTACAGAAGCCTTCTTATGCCAAACACCCACAACTCTCCCCAAAAGCTTTCTCAGGCCACAGGAGCATGCTCAGCCAGAGTACACAGCAGACAAGAAATGTCAGGGAGTTAATGTCCCTAAAGTTGTCTTAACCCATTATGGGTGAGAATTGCTGGATAAATAACCCAGTTTCGTTATTTCATTAATGTCCCTTCTGGTGGAATAGTGCTAAGACATGTCCCACATCATCTTCCGAAAGTCCTGGATGAGATAAAGCCCCAGGTGCCACAGAGGTAATTTGTTCCTTAATATATCCCATATTTTATTTCCTTCTTTCCTTCTCTGTTTCACTTCTTCACTCACCCATCAGTGCTTCCAGGAATCACATCACAAATAAACTACTTGCACTCAAATCTTTGTATCAGGGTCTGTTTCACTTGCACCCCAGACGTTTATATAAATGTTTTAAAGGCAAAAAAAGAGATAATTCCAGACACCAAGAGTTATTTAAAACTACTACAATCAGTAAAATATGGTGTGAATGCAAATATAATCAACTAAAGCAATAGAACAGAATACAGATCAGAAACGAACACCTTTATCCATAAACACTTGGTTTATGGCAAAGGAGGAACTGCAGAGAAGTGGGATGGATGGTCATTTCAATCAATATTGCTGGGTCAAGTGAATATCTAGAAGGAAAAATGAAATTTGACCCCTATCTCAGAGACACACAAAAATTAATTCCAAGTGATCTACATGGGAAAGGTAAAACAACAAAACTTTGAGATGATACAATAGAAAAATATCTTTATTACTTTGGAGTTTAGATAGGTTTCTTCAAGGCACATAAAGAAAGCACTAACTTTAAAGCAAGCTTTTCAACCTCATACTATTGACATTTCAAACTAGATACAATTCTGTGGTGGGGAGCTGCTCTGTGCATTGTAGGATGCTCAGCAGCATCCCTGACCTCTACCCACGAAATGCCAACAGATTTCCCACCATCACTCCCCAGTTATGACAACCGAACTTCCTCCAGTACATTCTCTAATGTTCCCTGTGAGTATGGTTACCAGATTTAGGAGGAAGAAAACAGGATGCCAAGTTCAATTAGAATCTCAGATAAACAAGGAAAAAAACAGATAAGATAGATAGATAGATAGACAGATAGACAGATAGACAGATAGATACTCAATATGTCCCAAATATTGCCTGAAAAATACTCACCCCATCATTAAGAATCACTGCCTTAAAGGAAAAACTATTTTAAATATGGGACTATGAGAAGGACTTTTGCTCATGAAAAGTCACCTATCTTTAAGAGAGTGAAAAAGGCAAATCATAGAACTGGAGAAGATCCTGCATCATACGTATCAACAAAGGGTTCACATGCAGAACTTGCAAGTTGTGCCTATCAATCAATAAGAAAAATACCAGACAACTCAATGAAACACAGATAAGAGACTTGAACAGAAAGTTAACAAAAGATAACCAATTAACCTATAAATATATGAAAGGTACTAACCTCATTAGTAACTAGAAAAATAGAAATTAAAACCACAGAACAATGGCAACATGCACTCATTAGAATAGCTAAAATTAGAAAGAATAATATCAACTATTGACAAGGAGAGCAACAGGAACTATCCTTCACTATTAGAGGAAGTGCCAGTTAATGGCTCTATCACTTGTTCACTTTCTCAATATCAGCTGAGAAACTGAAAATACACATATCACATGACATTAATTCTATGCCTAAGAATACACTCCAACAAAATCTCTACATCATAAAACATGAACAAGAATGTTCTTTACAACATGATATATGAAAAAAACCAAAAGTCCTTCCACAGTAGAATGAATGAATAAAATTATGGTACAGTCATACAATTGGATACTCTCCAGAAATAAAAATTAACTGCTAGTACAATGACATTGATGAATTTCACAAGCATAATGTTAAGGAAACCAAAAGCCAAACTTAAAAGGAGACCTATTGTGTCAGTACACTTATATAAAGAGCAGAAACAAACAAAACTAATCTTTGGTGCTAAAAGTCAAGATGGCAGTCACATTTGGTGAGGGTTGAGAAAGTAAGAATTAGGAAGAGGCACATGGTTGTGGGTGGAGGAGCTCTGAAGTGTTGGTGATGTCTTATTTCCTGACTAGAGTGATGGTTACAGGGATGTGTTCACTTTGTGATTGCTCACTGAGTTATATTAGTATAGCATCATGCCACAATTTGGTTTAAAGTTTGGTTTGGCTAGGCATGGTAGTTCATGCCTGTAGTTGTAGCACTTTGCCAGGTCAAAAAGAATAGATCACTTGAGACCAGGTGTTCGAGACCAGCCTGGGCAACATGGCAAAGCCACATCTCTACAAAAAATAAAAAAATTAGCTGGCTGTGGTGGTGCATGCCTGTGGTCACAACTACTCAGGAAGCTGACTACAAAAAAAAAAAAAAAAATACAAAAATTAGCCAGGCATGCTGGCACGAACCTGTAGTCCCAGGTACTCAGGAGGCTGAGGCAGAAGGGTCAATTGAGCCCAAGAGGTCAAGACTGCAGTGAGCTGTGATCTCACCACCACCCTCCAGCCTAGGCGACAGAGATCCTACCTCAAAAAAAAAAAAAGTTTGGTATACTGAGGGTTTTTTTGGTTGTTGGTTTTCAGTCCCTGTGAGAATTTTTGGTTTCCTAATTTATAATTAACACTTTTCGGTGACCTCATTTTTTCCTCACCCAGTCAATTTTACCATATTTTAAGAGGCATATTTTTACCCGTAACAGCCTCTTTATGCTATTAATCATCAAGGAAAAAAATGTTAACTGCACGAAAATACTGATCCAGAAACTGTTATTCTTGAACTTCCACTGTGTCTGTAATTTACAGTACTCTTATGGGTTATTGCCTTTTCATATTCTTTCAATTTTTCATTAACTTATTTTCCTATTTTATCTCCTATCTCCCTTCTCCCACAAGGATATTGAATTTAATTGGGCATAAACATTATTACTAAAAGAATTATAGCTAACACCTGGCCTGGTTTATAGCCCAGCCTATTTTCATATCCCCAAATCTTAAAAACATCACCTTTAATTTCCATCATAATAAGGTATTTTCCACCATTTGTTTCATCAAGTAGTACTGTTTGTATTCAATTAACAGCTTCTATAGTCTCATTTTTTACTCAGTGTTTTGGAGAGGTCAGGTGATCTACAATAAAGAGCACCTCTACTTCCTGTTCACCAGGTGTGAAAACGAAGAAGAAAAAAAAAAAGATACAAATATATTAACAGAAAAAAAAGAGTGCCTCCACTTTTTTACACTCATGTTTCAGTGCTTTAGCCATTCAATCTTGAAAAATAAAAGTATGCTTTGTTTACCACCTCACTCACTCAGTGGTTCCCAAAAAAGGATGCCAAATTTAGTCTAGTAAGCCAAGAAATAGATAAGTTTAATTCATCTGGCCATCTGCCTTCTCAAGCAACCTCCAAGAGTATATTGTGTCATAAAATCAGTGAATGTTTTATTATATGTGGGTGGTTTTCAGATTCACACGAAAATGTAATTTCCTCCCACAGACATTTTATAAATTTTTGTTTTAAAATTACTTATGTCTTCCTCACACACAGAACCACTTTAACCTCATCTGCTTGTCCATATATCTTTCTTTCACTCTGGAATTATGTTCCAATCATCTTCTTCCCATTAAACCCCTGCTGATCAGATATGCCACTATGGGTTCCAAATCTCTCGTTTAGTCATCCGTGAGCCAGTAATGAAATAGGACCATTTCTCGCACTTGGCTGTGTGTGGCTTTTCCTGCCTGTTATCTATTTGCTACACTGTTGACTGGTCTCTTGACAGTTGAACTTGAGTACCCTATTACTGTTGCTGCACTGCAAACTGCTCCATAATTTAGTGTCATAAAACAACCATAGTATTATTCTCATGGATTGCCTGGTTCAGAAATTTCAGAGTACAGCAGAGACACCAGGTCTATGCTCCATGAAATCCGGTGCTTTATGTGGGAATACTTGAAGGCGGGGGTGACTCAAAAGGGACTGGAGGCATCTAGAGGCATCTTCATTCACACATCTGGCAGTTGTTGCTGCCTGTTGGCAAGGACCTCAGCTGGGCTGTCAGCAGGAATACCCATATGGCCTCTCTATGTAGTCTGTCTACATGGGCTAGTTTGGACTTTCTCATAACATGATGGGTGGTTCTAAAAGGGAACATCTCAAGAAAATAAGGTCAAAGTGTGTGGCATTTTTATGTCCTAGTCTTAGAAGTTACATCACTTGAGGCAGTCATAAACACCCGTCTGGACTCGAAGGGAAAGTACATGCACTCTACCTCTAGTTTCCAGAATAGCATGTGAAACTGAGATACTGTTGCAACCATCTTTGAAGAATACAATCTGCCACATAAAGCTTCCACCAATCCCATCCATATGTTCTGCATCCTCTCACTTCTCCCAGATTTCCAAAATTCTCTGTTCTTATATTTCTAACATTCCAGCTAATAATTTTAGATGATGATGATGATGATGATGATTGACATCTATCAAATCTATGTGCTGAGGACTGATCTGAAATTTAAATGTATTAACTTAATCTTCACAGCAATTCTATAAGGCAGGTACTTGTTATCTTCAATTACTATAAGGAAACTAAGATACAGAGAGGTTTAAAAACTTGCCCAAAGGCACACAGTTGTTAAAGAGAAGATCTGGAATTTGAACTTGCGGAATCTTTTTCTGGGATCTGCACTCTCAACCACCATTCTTTCATTTACTCAATAAATACTAATTGGGCATCTACAAAATGAAGGTACTCTCCAAAATTCAGGGGTGAAGAATGAACAAAGTAGATAAAACCCCTGCTCTTGTGGAGTTTGCATTCTAGTGAGAGGAGACAGGTGACAAACAAATAAACAAGAAAATACACAGTGCTTCAGATGATAAGTGGTATGAAACATAAGAGAGGATAAAGGCAAAAGGAAGTTTCAAAGATGAGGAAGAAAGCTTATTTTAAATGTTCTAGTCAACTAATAAGACATTTGATTAGAGACCTGAAGGAAGTGAGGTCTGGCAGAGCCATGTGGCTATTTGGAGGCATGGCATTTCAAGCAGGGGAATAGCAAAAACGCCCTTGGGCAGAAGCAAGTTTGTCACACTATACTGAAAAGCCAGTGTGACTTGGGCAGGACAGGCAGGAGGTGAGGTCATACAGACGGGTGAGGACCAAATCACTGCGGGTCTTGGGGATTCCCTGAGATCTTGTAAGATGTTTGGCTTTTACTCTGAAACCAGAATCCATTGGAAGACTTCCATTGGAAGAGGAGTGGCATGACTGATTTTTATTGAGTTTACTCCATCTACCAAGTGAAGAATAAATTGTAAGAGGGTAAGAGTTAGAGCAGAAAAATCAGTAAGGAGCCCCTTATGATGATCCAGACAAAGATGGCATTAACTTGAACCAGGTAGTAACTGTGGTGGACATGGTGAGATACCTAATTATGGGTTTATTGCATGTATGGATTTCTTTTAGAGATAGATCCAACCATTCCTGCTCGTGGATCAGCGGGAGTTAATGATGTCTTCAAGTTTTTTTATTTTGACCTGAGCAAATGGAAAAATTACACTGCCATTTGCTGAGACTGGGAGCACCATTGAAGAAACAAGTTTGGGGCCATGGAAATCAAGAGTATGGTTTGGGGTGTGTTAAGTTTAGATGGCTATCAGTCATCCACATACAGACGTTGAGTAGGTAGTTTGATATTTAAGCCTAGAATTCAGGGAAAATGTTCAGGCTGGTATCAGAAATTTGGATTCATTAGATACTATTCAAAAACCTGAAATTCATACTAAGGAGTGAGCCTACATGGAGAAGAGGCCCAAAGACAAAGATGGCAGTGTGCCAATGCTTGGAGATCGGGTGACACTCAAAGCCAGCCAAGGGGACTAAGCAGTGACTCGTAAGGTAAGAGGAGGGCAAAGCATGTCCTGGAAACCAGTGAAGAAAGTGTTTTCTGTTAAAAATGTTGCAGAGAGGCAGAGTATGTGGTGATCTGAGATCAACGAATTTAGCAACGTAGCAGTCACTGACGAGAGCTCTTTCAACAGAATGGAGGAGAGGCAATATGCCACACTACCTCTGTAGATGGAATTTAGCTTCTCTTCAGAGATTTTATTTCCTCTCAAAGTTCTTCAATCTCAACAAAATGAACTCCCCATGCTGTGTAACAGCATTTTGTCTAGGCATCAATACTCTGGCCTTTGCCTGTATGTGGAGTGCTGTGAGCAGTCCATAAAAGGTTCTGGTTGTAACCTTCCCCACAATCCACACCAGGCATCCTGAACCTCTCTACTCCACCTTTAAACCACTAGTTACCTCCTCAGCTTCAGTGCCCCAGGGATCCTGCCTAGATCTAAACTGGATACTGAGCCCAGGGCTGGCTCTTAATTATTTAGAGTTAAGTTTTGGGGACACCCTCTCCACTCCTCCTCTGTTGTCATGGTCACCCCCTTCTCTTCTCCTGCCATCTTTCTTTCTTCTCCATAATCTCCTTCTCTAGCTAATCAAGTCTTCAATGAGATCCCTCAGTGATATAGTGACTTTCTCTCTAAACTCAGCAAAAATCCCATGTTGGTTGTGGTCCAGCCTCCTATAGCTGGGTCTGGCCTATGTTGATCCATGGAGGAGAAGATGGACTAGCCTACAACTCCCTCCCTAAGATCCCCTCAGGTTGCCAACTGATGAATGGTATAACAAAATGGGAGCTGAGTGAGCAGAATATGCACGAGGGCAAAGATAGAGCCAGCTCTGGTGATCATTGCCTCAACCCCTCAGGACCACAGACAACAGACTTTATCCTGTGTCT
The DNA here is from genome assembly GCF_001604975.1 of Cebus imitator. Classification (NCBI taxonomy): domain Eukaryota; kingdom Metazoa; phylum Chordata; class Mammalia; order Primates; family Cebidae; genus Cebus; species Cebus imitator. The sequence continues at coordinate 163,093 of NW_016108177.1, read as the reverse complement.
TCCATGACACATACACACATACACATGTACATGTGTCTGAGGATTTCAAAGCTGCCCAGTCTCCACATTTACTACCATGAGTGTCTATTTAATAGCTCCTCGTGACAAAACCTTTGTTACATCAGAGTGCAGGGAGAAAAGCAGACCCAGTCCTCATCATCTCTACTGTGCAGAGGGGTATAAGAAGTAGCATCCTCCCAGCACAGAGCTTTCCAGCACCTGGGAAGCCCTCTAATTGAGTGCCTGCCATGAGAAAGGAGCTGGAGAAAGCTGATCTTCCCTGCAAGTACCTGGTCATGTCTCCCTGGGTCCCTTCCCCAGGGCCCAGCCTTCTATTATCCCCATCTCACGTGGGGCTGAGTAGACTATATGAAAAGGGCCACAGCCACACTGGAGATGGGGAAATACATTCCCCATAGATTAATTTCAGAGGGCTGTGCTGGGGCCAGGGGAAAACAGACCCAGGAGAAGCCTTCTGATGGTCATTTTCTAGCACGGAGCCAGACAGTGGTAAGAGCCTACAGCCAGTAGCCCTTCCTCTGAGTGAGTAGGAAATGGAATTTCTGGGCTGGTGAAGCCTCTGGTGGTGCAAGAAAAGCTGCGGATGCTAAGCAGTTCCCCTCAGGTCCAGCCTGGCCAAAGACTAACATCATTCCCTATCATCTATCTATCTATCCATCCATCCATCCATCCATCCCCAGTACTGTCAGAGCACATAATAGGGTATTTCTCATTTACTGTCCTGGAAACTAAGAGAAGAGGGATCTCAAGGGCACTTGTTCTCCACAGCAGGTCCTAGCTAACAACAGAGGGTATGGAGCTGATGGAGGTTGGTCAGGTCTTTCAGCTCCTACAAAAGGCCCCACTGGGAAAAGATGTCTGGTTAGGGGTCAGACTGGGGATGGGGACATCTAAAAGTCTTAGTGGAAAGGAGAAAGGAGAAGACAAGGTGCAGCCCCTAGAGAAGACCTGGCATTTCCACAGAGATGGAGGCTCAGGAATGCTCTTCCTATGGCCCCAGACCCTGGGTTCAGAGCAGACTATCTTACAGGAAGGAAGGGAGAATTCTAGGATCCTTTATCTAATGTGTCTCCAGAATTAGGATTTCAGTTGGTTGATTGGTTGGTTGGTTGATTGGTTCTACCATGTATTAATAGAAATATGTAAAATGATGATGTGAATAGCAAGTATCATCTCAGAGCCTGAGAGAAGTCACAAAAATCTGTTCAAACAAAATGAACAAGGGAACATTCACATGGGTGGCATTGGCAAGGGGCAGAGGCACCAGTCACCAGCAAATCCCCCATCCTACTCTGCCTCAGCCCAAGCTGAGGGAGCAGCCAGGATACCTCTCTGACTTTTTGTCCTGCCCCTGAAGGGCTGACCTGATGCCCCAGAGGTTGACTTAGCTCAGCTCCTTTTGTTGTTTCAGGAAGCAGCTGTGGGGAAAACAGTCTCATTTCAATGAACAAAGTCCTTGTGATTGCTACAGACCCTTGTCTTCCTAAAGGGCAAACCAGCTGCATTTGCCCCTACACCCAGATGTGCAGATAAAAATTCCTCATGTCTTATTGTCTAAGGTTTGCATATTTTAAACTCCAAAGTGTCAGATAGACTCTAAGAGCTACAAAGTTTAAAGTAGTTTAGTTGCTAAAGGAGAAGCTTTTACTATTACCCACTTATGGTAATACTTGCAATATCAGAATATAGTTAGGTTAAATAAATCAAATAAGGAATCCAGAAAAAACTGTTCTTGAGTTAAGCTAAGTACACATTGGCAATTCTGAGAAAGAACACACATTAACAAAAAGAACACACAAGCTCAAATGCAAGTTGATCTGGCGAGTGTTTTTAAAGGATTTAAAAAGCATGCTCCATTGGCATAATAGCTTTTTCTCATTTACATAACAGATGCATTTCTGTCTGTTTGTGTATAGCAAAGGGTTAGAACCTGAAAAAAACTTATTTATGATTTCAGAAATGTGCTATTTTAGAAATGTACTCCACAGAATTTACTTCACTGCTCCTACCACTGATTCTTCAAATAAGCAGAGTACGGAAGGTCTTATCCTTTGAAAATTTTTTTAAACACTAGCACTTTAAGTTGAAACATTGGTAGAAACGTAGCAATGTCAGGTACAGTGCCTATACCTAGCCTTATTTAAAATAAGAATTGAATGCACGCCGGGCGCGGTGGCTCAAGCCTGTAATCCCAGCACTTTGGGAGGCTGAGGCGGGTGGATCACGAG
>NW_016108177.1:102068-160662 GCF_001604975.1 Cebus imitator | reverse complement strand
AAAAAAAAAAAAAAAAAAAAAAAAAGAATTGAATGCACAACAGAAAATTTATTTTATCATGGGAGGGGAGGGAAAGAAAGCAAGCAGAGGTAGGGGTAGGGTTTCACTATTTAAGGAAGAGCTGAATACAAAGACAATGAGTCTTTCACAGTCTCAACAACTCCACAGTGAATAACTGTGAATTATCTCATTTATAATTTACATTGGATCAAAAAAATTGGTTCCCCTCTGTGTAGATCAATTTAAATCAAACCTTATTATCTTCAAAATACAAAGATGAATACTACAAGATAAACTCTATCTGCAACAGGTATTTTCTAAGTGGAAGACCAAACACCAAAGGGAATCCCTCTTTCCAATGTCTTTTGATATGACATGATTTTACCAGAATGCCTAAATAAGCATTCTTATGGCCAAGTAAGAAACTATAGTTGTTGTGGATATTACCCTACAATTACCATATGCATTACATATTAAATTAAACTCAGCATTAAATATGCTTGTATAATTATGCTGTTAATGATGATAGCAGTGATAATACTGGCAGAAAAAGCCTGTCTTTAGCCCAAGAAAAGTAAGGGAGAAAAACATAGAAAGCAGACACAGAGCTGGGCATTTTTTGACAAGGAAAGAGAATTTTAAGCATAGAAATATAAAAGGAAAAGTATTCCCTTATTTCCCCTATGTGGAAATAATACGATACATTTATTAGAAATACTAGACAAGAACAGACCTAAGTACTCCAACTCTACTGCAGCATTATAAAATAATCATCCCTTCACCACAGTGTAACATTTAAGGGCAACCCACCCAAGGATGCATGTTATATAAAACACAGCAAGATTGCTGCTGCCCTGCCAAATACTTCCAGTTCCTACCCAGGTCCTACTGAAATACTGGTGGCCCCAATTAGTTTTACTGAAATAAATCTTTAAAGAAAAAGATAACGGGTTTAAAAAGACAAGTCAAAATGCTTCAGGAACCACATATCCAACAAAAACTTTATCCTCAAATCAGTTATGTTTGCCTCACACTAATAAATTTTTATTTCACTCAAATTAGAGCAAAAATCTTCTATACATTATCTTCCCTGCACAACAATTCAAAGAAAAAAAATCAAAAATGATTAGTAAAGAAAAATGTAAGAATTAACAGACACTTTAAATTTGTTTTAAATATTTTTAAGGTTAAAACATATTTAAAGTTTGTAATTCCTAGTAGGAAAACATTATCTGAATGAATACCCTAACGGCAAACCACTGTAAAATGCTTCAGCTGCATTTAGGGGAGTGGAATAGGGATTATTTTCAAAGCACCCCAGCCCTCTTGATGAGAAGGTCAGAGGTACACTACTTTTATTATTGTGACATCCATAAGGTGATCTAGGTTTCTTTTCCTTCAGCAAAGGCTTTATTTATCAGAAGGGCATTACACTTGACCTTCAAATTTGGCTGACTATTTGCTGATAAGACTCATAACCTTTGGGTTGCTCTGTATTTTGACATATTTGCTGGGTTCTGAGGCACATCCTGGAAGGCCACCAAAACTTCTGGATCCTGCATTGCTGCAAGAACCTCTGGATCACTAAGAATTTCATTGAGTCCAGGCATTCTGGCCATTCCAGGCATGCCCCCTCCCATTCCAGGCATTCATCTGGGAAAACCACCAGGCATTCCCCCAGGAAAACCACCTGGAAAAGAGCCATACTGAGCTCCTGACTGTCATCTGGCTTCTTCCTCCCTCTGGGCTCACTCATGCTCTTCTCAAGCCTTCTTAACTTTCTGTTCTTTCTTTGATCTCTCACTTTTCACGTTTTTGCTCATACTTTCTCTGATGTTCTGCGATTTTCTGTGCCCTAGGTTGAACTTCTTTCAGCATTGCACTCACATCTTCATCATAATCCAATTTACAGGCAAGGGCAAGATCATGGGCTGCTTCCTCCCAGTGGCCTACAAGTCTGTGTGCTTTCCCTTGCCACTTATAAGGCTGAGCTGAATCAGGATTTATTTCAATGGCTCTGTCACAGTCTCAGATGGCAGCATTTGGCTTCCATAATTTGACGAAGACACTGGCCTTCTTGGCATACAAAATGGCCAAGCGAGGATTCAACCTGATGGCACCTGTGAATAAGTCAATGGCTTTCAGCAATTCATCATCTTTAGGGCTTCAATAGCAGCCACTTTCTTATCAGTTGCCTGTTCCATCATCACCTCTGTTATCTCTGCATTTTCATCTCCCATTTCTCGAGGGGCATCAGTGTCTGACTCAATCACACCTTCATTATCAATTTCTAGATCACTTTCCTCACTTGATGGTTCATCTGCCTTTAAGTCTTCCTCCACCTTCTTACTATCAGGTTTTTCTTCCTTGGTATTTTCTTCTGATTTAGCTTTCTGAGTAGCAGGTGGTATTTTAGCCCCCATACTCTCCACCCAATCCCTCAGGAAGCGCATTTCCTCAGTGTGCAGAACGCTTGGATGCCACTTACACATCTTCACAAAGGCGCAAACCTCGTTCACTTTGCAGGGTTCCATGGTAGGGAGGCGGTAGGCGAAGCTGAGGGTCTGCCGCCTGCTTCCAGGCTCAGGCGTTAGCTCAGTGTGACCGCGCAGAAGGGGGCAGGTGCCACGAGGCAGTTCCATGAACTTTTCAAAGACCCCTCTTAGATAAATCTGGGAGAGATTCAGTATTTAAAATCAACAGGGTTTCAGACATCCAAAACTAGGTGTGTAATAAGAAGTTGTTATAGGGATTAGGGACTCAGAGATCTGAGTTGTATATGTCTTCTGTAAAAGACTGGTAACTGAATTCAAGGCATAGATGCCTAGGGAAAAGTGCAGAGTGGGAAGAGAAGGTCCTAGGACCCAGCTCTAAGGAATACCCATGTTTTGAGAACTTAGCAGAGGTAAAGCGAGCATCAGAGACTGAAAAAAGCTAAGAGAAACCCAGAAGAGAGCGTCTTTCACTAAGGCCAAACATTTTCAAAGAGAGGAAGAAATCAGCAGATGCCCAATGATACTGAAAGGTCAAGAAAACTAGCTGAAAACTAGGCATCGGATTTGGTGACACATGGGAAACTTTTGTTTCTGGAGAGTGAGGAAATGAATGATAAAGGCACAAACCCCATGGGAGTGAAATAAGAAATAGAAAATGGAAAGCACACGTTTGGGAAGTTTGGCTATGAAGTCAAAAAAAAAAAATAGTAGCTGGAGGATAAAAGGTCTGGAGAAGGGTTATTTTAATATGAGGAGAACTTTGGAATGTTTAAATGCTGTTAGGAGGCAGCGTGAAGAGGGAAAAGAAAAAACTGGCCTAGCGAAAAGAAATCCAGATTACCGGTGGAAGGGCTCTCTTGCATTACTGACCCGACAACTTAATAGACATCCAGAATTCTGCAGTCTGGGTAGCTTTGGGTTTTAGATGAAGGCTTTTGTTGGTTTAGGTTTGCTTTGGTTGGCTTTTTACACTAAACTCTTCCCTCCTGTGCCCTTTCCGGGTCCATTAATCCCTCCCACTGCGCGCCTCCCCGCCTCACTTGCCAGACAAGTTTTTCCGGGTTGCCGAGAAGGGCCAAGCACTAGAGGAAGACCTCGATGGGAACGCGCTTCCCAAAAAAGGCATGCGCAGAGAGGTCGCAGTCGCGTCCGAAGTGAGGTAAACTCTAAACCTTGCGCAGGCGCTTTAGGTCCTAGTCGCTATGCGTGTGCTTGTGGGTGAGAGAAGGCAGAAAGGGAGAGTGAGGGGCGGGATTAGTCCGATATTGAGGGTTGGGAAGCCGCTTCCGGGAGGGCACTGTGTCGTGCACAGACAACCTTGCCTTGGCCTCCTAGCCAGAAAAGCCGAATCTCCCTAATCCCTGTGACCTGTCAGCTCTGCAACACGGGGAGGGGGAGAGGTGGGGAGAAGTCTAGTGTCAGATGGGATGGCGCCGGAATAGGGGGTCACAGCGGGGACGGAAGGCGCCGCCACCTGACTCCCCGGGAATATAAACAATTTGTGTTTGCCGATCAGGTGGCGGGACAGGCTTCATTGGGACAGCCCTAACCAAGCTGCTGAATGCCAGGGGCCACGAAGTGACGTTCGTCTCCCGACAGCCCGGACCCGGCCGGATCTCGTGGGTACGCCCATCCTCTAGACGGGGGTGGCAAGGCAGAGTTGGTTGGCATAGGGCCGGGCAGGGGAACTGTGTGCTTTCTCCGACAGGATGAGCTCGCTACTTCCGGGCTGCCGAGCTGCGATGCCGCCGTCAACCTGGCCGGAGAGAACATCCTCAACCCTCTCCGAAGGTCAGCGGCCCTAAAGCTGATACCCACTAGAGCATAGGGAGGAGAGTGTCCGACTGATGAGAACCTCCATGGGTAATGCAACTGCCAGATCTGAACTAAACCTATATCCCAGACTACTCATTCTGCTCTACTCCTCCACGCCCACCTGCTCCTCCACTCAGTCAGCCAGTTGGCTTGAGTCCTCACATACAACTCAGGATGCCCAGGAAATGTATGCCCTTTCCCTCTACAGGAGACCCCGACTGTTTCTCTTAAGCCAAAATTCAGGGTTTTACTAGAAATAGGTATAAAACAGCTCCCAGGAAAAGACAGAGAGAGGGATATGTGCACCTAGGTATTTAGTGGCTTTTTATTTCCCATGTTTCTTCTACAGATGGAACGAAACCTTCCGAAAAGAGGTTCTCAGCAGCCGCCTGGAGACCACCCAGTTGCTGGCTAAAGCCATCACCAAAGCCCCACAACCTCCCAAGGTGTGGGTCTTAGTCACAGGTGTAGGTATGCCCCCAAATCACCAACCCCTTATATTAGCCAGGGGGAGGGGGTAACTCAGACCTCTGTAGCTATGCACACAGCAGAGCACTGGCCTTTTCCAGGCAAAATGACTTCCTAGGCCCTTAATACATGCATGTTTCTCCTAACCTTTGTGTACTTTCACTAAGAAATTTAGACCCTGAAAAAGAGTGGGGAGTGGCATCACTCTTAGTGCCAGGGAAAAGTCCACCTATTCCCAGTCCCTTACTTCTCACACCACAGTTCTTTAGGAACAGAGTTCCTGGTTGCTGTTAAGTCACCTTTGGGACCAAGTAATTGCAAACAATTATAATGCACACACCAGCCACTATTTGTAGTGTTTTATACTTATTATCATTTATTCCTTATAACAACCCTATGAGGTAGGTACTATTATTCCCATTTTAAAGATGTGAAAATTCTATACAGAGAGGTTAAGTAATTTGCATGAAGTCAGAGTTAATAAATGAGGGAGCTGATTAAACTCAGGCAGCCTGGTACCCAAGTTCCTGTTCTTAACCGCTACACTCTAGCATCGTCTAAGTTTAGCCCTGCAACCAAAGAGTTCCTCCAGGGAAGGAACAGTTCAGGTCATGGAGAAGCTCAAGGGGAAAATATTCAAATAGCTCTGTCTCCAAATGGGGAGAACCCAAGGGCCAAAGAAGGTGAGGCCAAGGGGAACCTCCACAGCAGAGAGCCAGGCAGGACCAAGGACACCAGGGCAAATGAGTGTGTTCAACCGGCAGCTTACTACCAGCCCAGTCTGACTGCGGAGTATGATGAAGACAGCCCAGGAGGGGACTTTGACTTTTTCTCCAACCTTGTAACCAAATGGGAAGCTGCAGCCAGGCTTCCTGGAGATTGTACACGCCAGGTGGTGGTACGCTCAGGTGAGAACCAGGGGCGTGGGTATGTATCAGACAGGGTTGGAATGTCTTCTCTGGGCTGGGGAAGTGATGGGATCAGAAGAGCTGAGATTACAATTACAGAGTGAAAGGATGCCACCACTTCTAGCCAACCTGCAGAGGAGAAGGTGTAAAGTATTAAAGAAAGCCATACTGCCCACCTCTGTTACAGAGCCGAGACAGCATGGGGAGAGTGAGGAAGGGGAAACAGACCAGGAGGAGCAGTGGGGCTGCTTCAAGGCTGAGAGGCCCCCCTGTACCTTCCCTCTTGCCTGCTCTAGGGGTTGTGCTGGGCCGTGGGGGTGGTGCCATCGGCCACATGCTGCTGCCCTTTCGCCTGGGCCTCGGGGGCCCCATCGGCTCAGGTCAACAGTTCTTCCCCTGGATACACATCGGGGACCTGGCAGGAATTGTGACCCATGCTCTTGAAGCAAACCACGTGCACGGGGTCCTGAATGGAGTGGCTCCATCCTCTGCCACTAATGCTGAGTTTGCCCAGACCTTGGGTGCTGCCCTGGGCCGCCCAGCCTTTATCCCTCTCCCCAGCACTGTGGTGCAAGCTGTCTTTGGGCGAGAGCGTGCCATCATGTTGCTGGAAGGCCAGAAGGTGACCCCACGGCGAACACTGGCCACTGGCTACCAGTATTCCTTCCCAGAGCTAGGGGCTGCCTTGAAGGAAGTCATAGCCTAAGTAGGTCATGGCAAGGGCCTGAGGCCTGTCCCTCACAGGCTTCCAGGTTAGACACTGAATAGGCTCAACTCCTCTAGAGAGCTGAAGCCAACTGGTTCTTAAGATTCCTTCCCCAGTCCTCTTCCTCCCCATTGTTCTGTTGCTCCACTTTATTGTCTCAAGGATGTAATCTCATCAGGTTGGGACCTTAATCTTTTCAACTCATTGTAATATTTCCCAGTTTGGTTTCTCTGTATGTCCTGCTGCTGCCCCACTTCTCCTTTATGCTGTGCAGAGAATGCTCTGCCGTTTAGGCAATAAATTATCTCACTAACCTTGGCTCATCTCTTTGGCCTAGATTCTCTTGGGATTTATTTCAAGGAATGTCACCCTAGATGATTATTTTCCCCATATGGGGTTTTGGAAGTTACAACAGGCAGTCTGTCTCCTCAGCCTCTCCCTTCTTGGTCCTTCGGCTGCCAAAAGAACTGGTCACAAGTTTGAGACATCAGGTTATGATAAAGGTAGAGACTAGAAGAGAGAGTGGTGATCCATTTCCACTGGGCCCTATAGTCACCCTGGATGCTGTCAGAGTGCCATTAGGATGCCAGAAGAGGAAGAGGTGAGGCCCAGGTGTGGGATAGCCTTCAGTCTGTGTAACCAAATGGCAAGTGCATTACTAACCACACAGTGATCCCAGTTTATCAGGCTGTAGCATAACAAAGCCAGCATCCCTGTCCATAAGTTTAGGACTTGCCTGTCATCTGACTGGAACCACTCAGTCAACCAGGGCCCTTAGCACAAAAGGGCAGAAGATACTTTTGGTCTACTGCACACCCACCATCACTGGAAGTGAAAAGAAACCAATCAAGAACTATAAACAATCCTATCAGGAGAAAAAAAAAAAGACTCCCAAGTTTTCATCTAGGACCTTACCTACCTAAAGCTATGATATCTGCCATCTTGACCAGACACAGTTCCCCCAGCCACCAGTTCAGGCCACATTAAACACTCTCTTCTTCTCAGGGAACCCTGGGTTATCTCTGAATCATTGTCACCTCCTTGACCAGCCTATCTCCAACGCACCTGCCCCCAGCCTGGATCAGTACGGTGCAGTGGTGTAAATCATCAAAAAGGGAGGGGTAAGCACACAAGGACCCAAGGACCCAAGGACCCTCCCCATCAGCATTAGACACTCCATGCAGTATTCAACTGCTTGTGCCATTCAGAGGAAGGCAGAAGTCAGGGCCTGGAATAGATCTTGTCCAGAGACTTGCCACAGGGCCCACACAGAACAGAACCCAAGGGCACCTGTCCTACTTTTTTATCTGGTCTTGGACTCCAGGAAGTTGTCTGGCTCTGTATTGTTCCTGGCGGGATGATCAGCCTCAAAGGTAGAAGTAACAGAAAAGCATACTTTAGGCCGCACTAACAGAAGGAGTACTGATTAATACCATCTACACAGGGAATGTGCTACCTTGGAGACAGTAAATTCCCCGGCACAGGAGGACTTCAAGCAGATCCAGGGCAATGACCTAAAGGAATCAGGGTGGAGAGGGCATGCCAGTGACAGCAGAGTTGGTCTGGTGGCCAGTCAAGTGCCTTCCAACTCTGGTTGTTTGCATTTACCAGATAATTGGTTCATCTAGAACCAACTGGTTCAACTTCCGTCAGTCCTCCCATCTCCCCATATACACACACACAAAGCAGAAGTATGCCTCGCTTTATGCAACATGTGTCTTCCATAGAAAAAACGTTAGGGTCAGATCACATTATTATTGTCATTGCAGAGCATGGCTTCATCGATTTGGTGAAAAATCGATGTGTTCATCTCAATACCAGCAAGTGCAGTGCATCTAACCAGGGACTTGCCAACACATTTGTTAGTCTGTAAACAAACATGTGAATACAACAGGAGAGCTGCCATTTATAGGAACCCTGAGAGTATTTTGATAATGTAGTTGTCCCTAATTTACCTACTGTGTAAATGTGGATTTTGGAGGTTGCTCAAAAGGGATGCAGCCATTGTAGGGCATGTTATAGTAAGAATGCAGTGTTAAAATCTAGGGTGTGGACCCTGGAGACAGAGGACCCACATCTCTCTGAAAGTGAGGTTTTGGTTAGGGAGCCTGTGCAGCCACAGGCAACACACCTGAGACTTGGTCCAAGCACCTTTTCTCCAAGAAGCTTTCCTCTGTGTTCTCATTTCTCCTCTCAACAGGTATTTTTACCCCTGATTTGTAGGCGGAAGTAAAGCCCAAGAAACTCAATCAAGGTCACAAACAGGCATAGCTGGGACCAGAAGCCAAGCGGCCCTCTGCTTTCTTCACTAGCTCACTCCACCCTATTGCAGCCCAGTCCACATAACGCTGTGGCCCGACCAGGGCCCTGCATCTCCTTCCACACACCCAGGAGCTCAGCCAGGGAGCATCCTGTCCTCTGGCCCTCCAGAGCAGCAGCCAGAGAGAGAAACAGCTTAACTTCCTGTCACTTCCCACCCACTCTGCCCTCCACCTCAGCTCAGCTTGGAGGTGGAGCCAACAGTCTCAGTCTCCAGAACTAATCCTCCCCAGTAGCCCCCACTCTCTACAGAAACCCTGTGCTAAGGCAAAGTTGAGAAGTTAAGGCTGAGCAGAACCTCTTGACAGCTGGCTGAGGTCCTGACTCGGTAAGATCAGATCACTTTATGGACCTGTCCCAAAGTGGCTTCCCTGATCCAAAGCATCAACTCAGGGTGCCTCTGAATAAGAGTGTGAGCACCAGAGAGACTCTCCCAGAAAGGGCTGAGCTGGAGGTGGCTGGAGCTGACGGGGCAGCAGCCACTCAAGCAGGTGAGGCTCAAAAGTTGAGACTGAGCAGGGCCTCAGACAGTTGGTTAATGTCCCGGCAGTATGGCTCCCGCTGCAGGATAAAGTCCACTTTGTGATCCTGACCCCAAAACACCTCCAGCAGCTGGCGTCGGAGCCGCTCTGTTTCCCGGGTCTTCCGAATGCCACCACTACCTTTTTCCTCTTCTCTCCCCTGCTGCTGTTTACCATGTTCTGCAAAGCCCCTGGAAGGATGCTGAGCCTTAGAAGGCCCCTGTGTCCTTGGAAGAAACAGATCAAAAAGAGCTGATGAGTATCCTGGGAGGGAAATTAGATCTTAGTAGTCTACCCATCTCTTAATTATCTTGCCTGGCCCTGGCTCTGGGGGAAAGTCCTGAAGTTCCTGAAGTTGACCAATGAGTGGCAGTATCAACCCACTTCTGAAGGGGTGATGGACTGTACTTTGGGAACTATGGTGAACTCTGCTACTCTTATATGATCTAGTTCTGGTCCTAAATTAATCACTTACATAATGGTCAGCAGAAGGCATGCAGAATACAACTGGCTCTCAGTATAAACAACCATTTTCCAAATAACTCCATAAAACATGCTGATTAAGGGAAACAGGAAGCAGGTGTTTCCCTCCCAGCAAGGAGGTTCTACGTCAGGATTCCCTGGGAAGCTTGTCATGGCCAAGGCCAAGGTAACTCAAACCACTGCAAAATTAAACTGACCAAAACTGAGGTCACACTTCCACCCAAGCCTCCGGGCCTGCCAAGAGAGGGCCAGGGTGAAGCTGTCTACAAGGAGTCTAGATTGATTACCTGGCTGGCTTCTTCAGAAATTCATCCAGGGTGGGGCCGTTTCGCCCCAGTGGGTCATCAGGTACCATGAAGAGGTTTCCCACAAAGGTAAAGGGCAGCAGGCTGGACGGTGAAAGAGAATATATGGTCATACAGGGGGCCCTTGCCCACCTCCCAGACAACTGAAACCAGTATCACCAGAAACTGCTGGCTCCATCCTTCAAGAAAACTTCACCTCCTTCCCAGAGTTTTCACCCTGTGGCCAGAGCAGAGCTGGCTTGAGAAAAAGGTCTGCGTCTGTGCCCAATTCTCACCGTTCTCTGATGATTGCCATCCAGTTCTCAGACTCCTCCGCCAGGTCCCGGAACTGATCATTGGAGACAATTATCCCATCTTTCTCTTCAGCCAGCCTCACCATGAACCTGTCTCCAAAACCACAGCAACTGAGAGAAGTTGAAAATTTGTACCTATTGGGTACAATGTTCACTATTTGGATAATGGTTACATTAAAAGCCCAGACTTCACCACTATGCGTGTAGAAAAACTGTACTTGTATGCCCCCCAAATATATAAAAATAAAAATAACCACAGCAACCCTTTGGGACACTCCAAGGCCCCAACCTCAAAAATGTTACTAATTCCCATGAGCATCTTCTAGTGATGGAGATCTGGCCCCGTACCCCACCTTAGCCCAGCTACAGGCAACTGACTAGATACAGGTTTCATGGGCTAGAGAGGAAACAAAGATGAATCCAAGGTGGTCTCCCAGTAGCATCCAATCTGTTCACCACAGTCCTTCGCACAACACTTTGCATCTCGTTAGTAAACAATAAGATCTAGCTCTGACACTGTCTTCCACCCTATCCAACCAATCCCTCAAAAATCCAACATGTCCTGCCTTTGAAAAACCTTGCACTCTGCTCCTTTCCTTCCCAGGCCCACCATAACTATCCTAGTAATTCAGATATTGCAACTGAGATCATGCATAACCTCCTAACAAGGGGTCCCTGCCTCTGACCACTCACCACCCTCCAGCCTCCCCTGCCCTGCCCCAGAAAGTATGCTTATCCCCTACACAAAACTCTTCCACACTCACCCTTTATTTACCAAATAAAGTCTACACACCCAGGCCTGGCAGCTAAGGCCTTCTAGAGCCCTGTTCAAATCACTCTTACAGCCTTCTCTCTCCCAATATTCCCTAATGCAATCTCAACTCTAGCTAAAATCAATAATCAGGTTACACTCTGCTCTTCAAATATGTCTAATGCTGACTTCCAGGTTTCTCCAACTATTCCTTCTATCTGGAAGGCACTTCCGAAAACTTGCTGAGGAACAGAATCACCAGTGGAACTTTAAAAAAACAGATGGGCCAGACACGGTGGCTCACGCCTGTAATCCTAGCACTTTGGGAGGCCAAGGCGGGCAGATCACGAGGTCAAGAGATTGAGACCATCCTGGCCAACATGGTGAAATGCCGTCTCTACTAAAAATACAAAAAAATTAGCCAAGTGTGGTGATGCGTGCCTGTAGTCCCAGCTACTCAGGAGGCTGAGGCAGGAGAATTGCTTGAACCCGGGAGGTGGAAATTGCAGTGAGCCAAGATAGCGCCATTGCACCCCAGCCTAGGTGACAGAGCAAGACTCTGTCTCAAAAAAAAAAAAGATGCCTGAGCCCCACTTCAGTAATGCTAATTCTACAAGACAAGGTAGGACTCATGAGGTGGTAGGTGGTGTTCTTAACAGATTTAGAAACCCAGAGATCCTGCCCATCCCACAGTTTTCTCAATCAATACAAAAACTCACAAATCTCTCCTTTCCCACAAAACCCCAGCCACAAGGGGGCTCCCTTCCCTCTGAGTTCCTGTAGTGTTTGATTTATATTTTCTTATGGCTCTCTAAAGTCACGAATCAGATCTTGTTCCCAGTGTTCCCACCTCCTGCAGGCCAGGCACCTAGTACTAAGTGAGCAGTCAGTATTTGAAAGACAGCATGGTATGGGGAAACTGGGAGTCAGGATCAGGTGTGACGGATAACAGGCTCTGAGCTTCCGTCTGGGAAACAAATTAAAGAAATGACTTACAAATATATATGGTACACTTATGGCATGCAAACGGTATTTTCTAGTTAAGTATATTTTACTATGATCTCATTACACAGTATGTTGTTCAGCAACATTCATTCACTATGCCTACGCTGTGCACCACTGTGCTTATTCACTGTTATTGGACAAATTCCCAATTTATATTATGTTATCTGCCCACCAGGTCCCACACAACTGGGCAGACACATGCCTTTAACAGTCATTAAAACGAACTCAATCTTCAGTTTCAATTCTGTTTCAATGCAGGTGTGGAAAGAAGGTTCCATATCTTGGGTAATCTGTGACATCTATACATAAGTAGAATAACATTGGGAGAAAGTAAACCATTTTGTAGAATACCATTTACTTGTTAAGGAATAGAAGGTACATGTTTGAAAAGACAAAGTATATAATCACTATGATTTGGAAACTAATTTTTAAAATCTAAATAATGTCCTAGGGAATAAAGAACTTGTTAAGTATTTTAACTTGGTTAATTGGCTTTCGAAAAACTGTTCATTCCTCACATTACCTATGCAGACTATGGTAGAAGTGTGCCTTGTATTTTCATTCATATCATCTGACAGTTTTGAGGTCTAATTTCCCTTTGCTAAGAGAGGTAACCACTCTGACCCTCTGTCTCCACGACTATAGACTGGAGATAGACCCGCTGCCACACTTGAATAGGTGTGTGCAAAGTTAGGAAGGAATGTCACTGTACTCTTGCCGAGCACACCTTGAGCAAGGCACACACCTTATCTTTTTCATATATTCACAAGGAGGGTACGTGAATGGAGGAAGACCCTGAGAGAAAGAGGTTAATTCACTAAGACATGAGTCCACAGTCAAAGTCAATGAGGAGTGCTACTGAGGCTCAAATTTAGCTCTTCCAATTCTAAATCCAGTGATCTTTCTATCATACCATGTTTTGTAAAGTCCTATTATTCATGGGTTGTGTTTCTTCATTTTATTTGTTATTTTGACCTTTACTGTGTTTCTTCCAGAATGTTAGGGAAGTTTCTCTGCATATTTAGAAATTCAGGTTATAAGAAGACATCTGTCAGCTATTTATGTCACGAGCTTCCCCATCTTTCCACTAAACCAGTATTTTCTAGACAGTGAGGCACTATATAAATATGAGGTATCATTTTGTTTGATGAATGATAAATGAGCAAACATGGGTGTCTACAGTTCATCTCATCACAGCTGCCAGGCGGGTTTACCTAACCCAATCCTAAGGGACACAGAGGAATAACTAGCCCCTTACCCACTACCAAGGCTTGGAAACAGCATAAACCACCAGGAGCTTTTCTCTCTCCCTCAATCTTCAGCTAGCTCCTTGAATATCCTCTCCTGGGGCCAGGAGAGGAGCAAGTACCTGTCATCATAGGAGGAAATCCTCTTGCCATCCATGACTCGTGAGGGTGTGAGGGAGAGCAGGCTGAGGGAATGCAGCTTTTGCAGGAAGTGACTCTCTATTAAAAAAGAACATAATAGGGTTCTCCTCCAGGTGGAAACAGAGCCTACCCCAGGACACAGAAGACCAGGCCCAACTCACCTCTAACTTTGGCATCCTTACTGAAGCGCCACTGAGGCACAAAGACAGTTATGTCACGGTGACCACGGTCCCAGAAGTACTGCACAGCAATGGCAATGCCCCGGCTGGAGAAGTAGTGCTGGAGGCCATGCCTGCAGTGGGAAGGGGTCGGCCAGAGGAGGGGCTTGGCACCCTGGTTACAATGCCAGCCCCTCAGTACACATCCCCAAGGTGGACAAGGATGCCTATCTCATCCTCCCTCCCTTAGGCCCTTAGCCCCACCAGGTACTCACACCATGGCCACATTGCTGCCGTCAATGACAATATGGCGGAGGTCTGGCTGGCCAGGCACATTGGCAAGGCACAGGGTGAAAGGGTCCTGCAGGGCCTCCTTGAAACGCTGTGTGCCAGTCACCAAGTTGCCCCCTCGGGCACCTCGTTTCCAGTGAGGCCCCCGACCTCGTGCCGTGGCCTGCTGCTTGTCTCCCCTGTCCCCCCCATCTCCCCAGTCACCCCGGTCTCCACAGTGCCATGGGGGTTCTGGTGCAGGTGGAGGGCTGGGCACCCTTGGAGGAGAGGCATTCCCATTGTGGAGCCGCTGGAGGAGGGAGGCTCCTCGAGACTGAGCTGCCCTGTGACAAGAGCCATGGGCACTGGGAAGCTCGCGGTGAACACAGACCCCTCCTCCTCCCTGAGTTGCCTCCTCCTTTCCCAGGGTCTTCCCTTTCAGGGGTGCTGATTCCCTTGCCCCTCTACCCACTGACTGTGGCCTGAGCCCCACTTCTCGCTCCCAGGCCTCTTCCCCAGGCAACTCCTTCCACCCAAAAGCCATCTCCCTGGGACCACCCTGTTTCCCTTCCTTCTCCACAGCATAACTGTCTCCCCTTGCTCCCCTGGACTCTCTGGGTCCCACAGATCCAGTGTCCACGGACTCTCTGCCGTCACTAGGGGGAGCTCTCACTCCTTGGCACTGAGCACCCAGCAAGCCTGAGCTCCTCCCCTCCCAAGAAGCCAATGCTCCTGGCCCCTGCCCACTGGATGCCTCCTGCACCAGACTCAGCAGCTCCTCCTGAACAGCCAGCGGCAACTGCAGCAGGGCCTCTCTATGGGCATCTCCAGGGGAATGCAGCAGGGCAGAGAAGTCTCTCAGCACTCCAGGACACTGAGAGGCTCCAGGAGATGGTCCCGGCAGGAAGTCCCAGCTCAGCCGCTCCACCAGCTCTTCTACCCGGCTCTGAGCCATGACAAAGGCCTCAGTCAGGCCACTGATCATCAGTGAGCCGGGCTCCCTGGGCACCAGATGGGCTGACGTACTCCAGGTCAAGCAGTCAAGGAAGAAGCCCTGGACTCCCAGAAAGATGCAGTGTAGTTTGGGCGGGTAGTGGATTTCATCCTGCAGTTCTGGGCTGCAGAGGCCCTTCAGGTACTCCTATTTGGGAGGAAGGGAAGGTCAGGAAAAGTACACTGCACCTCTCCAAGCTCCTTGCTCTCTCCTGAGCTCCAGAATGCCTGGAGTATCCACATGGTGTTATTGCCATTGTAAAGATAAAGAAACTGAGACTCCCAGCACAAAACTGGCACATGATTGAGCCATCCTAAAACCCTAGCCTAATCCCAAAGGAAGCAATGGGGCCCAGCCTCCCACCCCACAGTGCATTCCTTGGTGGGGCCAACTTGTTCAGCCAGATATGGCTACTCTCCCAAAGAGCACAGAATGATTTTTGTGAGGCTGCGCCATCACAGCAAAAATTCAGCCGAAACTCCAAACTAATACAGAGTCGGAAAGTTCCTCAAAACTCAGAGGCACTGAGGTTGCCAGTAAGACAGCCCAGGCCGTTCCTCTCCCCTCCTCTCCCCCGCCTCTGGGGGAAAGCGTCCTTGGTGTCAGGAGGGTTGGGGGAGAGAGGGAGTTCACCTTGGCTCTGCTGGTATTTTCCTTGGGGCCCTCCAGCTGCAGCCAGATGTGGGGGTTGTCCGGACAGTCCTTCGGAAGGACGCTCACCCCCACGCTGAAGATGCGCTCCACATGGGGCTGCTGTTCCCGAATCTTGGTCTCAGCCTCTGCGGACACCGCAAAGCGGTCTGGGGACGCGGGGCGGGCCTCCCAGGTAGGCATGGCTGCTGCCCCCAGCCCTGGAAGGGGAGAAGGCGGCCAGAGCCTCACTGAACCCTCAACCCAAATCCTGGTCTCTGGGCCTACACCAGCTATCAACAGGTCGCACCTAGTTAAGGCCCTAGTAAACAGCCTCAGGAGGTGACAAGCATCTGAGTCCACTGGAGGTAGGGAGGGAATGTGTCCCACAGGCCTTGTCTCTGGAGAGGAAGTCCTGGTAAACAAGACTGTCTCTCTGGGGTGGGCGTCTGGGCTTTGGAAAAGAATGACCAAAGCCCTGAGCAGGAAGGGTGGGGGGCTCCAGCTCGGCCTGGAGGCCAGAAGGAGTCTCCTGGGAGACTCTGCAATATCCAGGAGTCCAACGGGGCTTCTTAAAGACGAATCCTTAGCAGGGGCTTGAACTAGACTGTCTTTTGGGGCCTCTGATCTGCCATTTCCAAGGTTCAAGCCACTCCCACCCCTCCCCCAGCCGTCCGCTGTCCCTCTCCGTCACGCCACGAGCGCCGCCCGGGGCCCAGGGGCCGGGCCAGGCCCGCCCACCGCGGACTGCTGCCACCGCCCGGGCCCGGCCCGCTCCGCACCGCGGACCCTGCTCCCCATTCCCTGGCGCGGGGGAGGGGCGCGCCTACCGCCTCCGCCGCCCGCGCCGGCCTCGGGTCCTCTCAGCGCCCGCCGGGCCCCCGCTTCGCCCGCGCCCCCAGCCCAGGGGTCCAGGGCAGGGGGCCCGAATCTGGGCGGGCCTTCCCGGGTTCCTCACCCAACGGGGACCTCTCTAGTCCACAACGCACGCAAACAGTTTCTTGAGTCACTTCCTGGCCTGGGGCGGAGTCAGCCCGGCTCCTCCCGGGGCTGGGCCTGCCCGGGTCCCGGCTGCGCGCCCTCCTCCCAACTCCGCTGCCGCGCCCGGAGGCCCCGACAGGCAGCTGGGTCCAGCCCCCTCGGCGGCTCCAGTGCTAGCTCCTCGCGCTTCTCGCCAGCCCTCCCGTCCGTCTCCCGGCCCTCGGGGTCCTCGCGCGTTCTACGCAGATATTTCTCGGAAAGTGGAACACGCGCTGAAAGTTGTTTCCCGCGAATGAAGAAGTGGCCGACCAAAGAGGGAGCGTGACCGGCCCGGTGGTGCTCTAGGCCCAAGCACTTTCTGCCAAAACATCGTGGCACTTTCCACCAAAGCTTCCCAAGAGGCGGGGGGTGGGGGTTACCCCGGGTGGGGTACCCCTTGCTTCCAACAAATGGAATGATGCCACGGAGAAAGGCTGTTGATTTGTGGAGGATTTTGAAGACAGGAGGAATCGTAGGAGGAAGGGGTTGAGGGGCTGCCTCTGGACATGCACACACTCACACATTCTCGCACACACCGCTCGCACACACACGCATGTTCTCCATCCACGCCAGGTCCGGCCTCCAGTGCTGTCCCGTCCAGAAGGGCTGCCCTGAAGCTCTGGCTGCAGCCCTCCCGTCCAGCTGGAGGGCGGCTTCATCCTTCCTCTCCCTCCCAAAGCCCAACTGCTGTCACTGCATGCTCTGCCAAGGAGGAGGGAACTGCAGTGACAGCAGGAGTGAGAGTGGGAGGCAGGACCGAGCCGGGACCCAGGTATGGAGATGGGGTGCAGCCAGCCTGGAGAGGGCAGATGAGCAGGTGCCGGCGGTGAGAGTCCAGGGAGAGGAGCAGAAACAGAAAAGGGGCAGAAGACAGGGGCACTTGTGGGTTGCAGAGCCACCCGGCCATGTTGGGAGCCAAGCCACACTGGCTACCAGGTCCCCTACACAGTCTGGGGCTGCCCTTGGCTCTGGTGCTTCTGGCCCTGGGGACTGGGTGGGCCCAGGAGGGGTCAGAGCCTGTCCTGCTGGAAGGGGAGTGCCTGGTGGTCTGTGAACCTGGCAGAGCTGCTGCAGGGGGGCCCGGGGGAGCAGCCCTGGGAGAGGCGCCCCCTGGGAGAGTGGCATTTGCTGCGGTCAGAAGCCACCACCATGAGCCAGCAGGGGAAACCGGCAATGGCACCACGGGGGCCATCTACTTCGACCAGGTAATCCCCCGACCCCTGTCCAGGGGACCTGGAAGGACCCTGCAGGGACCTGGAAGCGACTGCCCAAACCCACTCTGCTGTCCCTCAGGCTAAGAAAACAGCTTCCTACATCTTTCCGTAAACTGGCCGGCTGCCCTTCCACCCCACTGATGGTTTCCCCTCCCTCCACCCAAACGTAATCCCCTCCTTTCTCCTTCTCACCATTTCTTTTGAATCTATTCACTCCTATTCGCTCCTACTTGCCACCCCTTCTGTTCATTACTCACCACCCCTGCCCCTGTTCCCCCCCATATCCATGGTACCGCTGAGCCATGGGCATTTCCCCCAGGTGCTGGTGAACGAGGGCGGTGGCTTTGACCGGGCCTCGGGCTCCTTCGTAGCCCCTGTCCGGGGTGTCTACAGCTTCCGGTTCCATGTGGTGAAGGTGTACAACCGCCAAACTGTCCAGGTGACCTCAGTGCTGGGCCCCATCCCAGGCTCAGAAGGGGAGACAGGGGGAAGAAGTGGAGCCCAGCTGACCTCTGGGTGGACCCTCCATTAACCTGTGTCCTGGAGGCCAGGACCAGGGGAGGAATGGGCCTGCCTGGCATTGAGTGTGGAGGATGTGCAGAGGCCAACGCTGGCCACCCCGCAGCCCTCTCAGGAGAGCCCATTAAGCTCCAGCTCCCCAAGAGGAAGCCCCTGGGAAAGTGGAAGTCCTGAGCTGAGAGCTGGGGGATGGGGGCTAACTGGCCTCCCCTCCCCAGGTGAGCCTGATGTTGAACACGTGGCCTGTCATCTCAGCCTTTGCCAATGACCCAGACGTGACCCGGGAGGCAGCCACCAGCTCTGTGCTACTGCCCTTGGACCCTGGGGACCGAGTGTCTCTGCGCCTGCGTCGGGGAAATCTACTGGGTGGCTGGAAATACTCAAGCTTCTCTGGCTTCCTCATCTTCCCCCTCTGAGGACCCAAGCCCTTCAAGGACAAGAATCCAGCCCTTGCCCACTTTCTTCTGCCCTCTCTTGTCCCAGAACCAGCAGAGGCAGGAGAGAGACTCCCTCTGGCTGCCTGTATCCCACCTCCTTGCATGGGACCCTGTGCCAAACACCCAAGTTTAAGAAAAGAGTAGAGCTGTGGCATCTCCAGACCTGGCCTTCCCACTCACCCATCCCCAGTTACCCTCCCAGCCACCTGCTGCATCTGTTCCTGCCTGCAGCCCTAGGATCAGGGCAAGGTTTGGCAAGAAGGGAGATCTGTACTACTTTGCAGGCTCTGCTCCTCCTGTTCCCCCACCCCAGCTTCCTGCTCAATGCTGTTTGGGACAGGTGGCACAGGTGAGCCTGACAGGCCCCCACAGGGGCCCAGATGGACTAGCCTGAGCGTACCCTGCAGGCTTCTTCCTGCGAGGAATGCCAGCATCACGGATCTCAGCCAGCACCATCAGAAGCTAAACCAGCACCGTATGGGCTAGGGTGAGAGGCTCCACTACAGGCAGAAGTGTGGGAAGGGCCTGGAGTCTATGGCTGGTGAGGAAGGAAGGAGGGTGTATGACCTAGTCTGAACATGGTACACATTCTGCATGTATAGCAGGGCAGCCAGCAGGCAGCAATCCTGGCTGTCCTTCTGTGCCAAATCCCAGATAGACTTTGGCCTTTACCTTCCTACCTGAGACTAGGGTGTGTGTGTTTGCCCTGGCCGTGAGCAGAGCTGAGAGTGGGTGTACAGAGCTGGAGGTGGACCATGGAAAACATCGATAACCATGCATCCTCTGGTTTGTCCACCTCCTGAAACTGCTCCACCTTTGACGTTCAAACTTCAGTCACTCCACAGTCTGACTGCCGCCTCCTTCCTCCCAGCTCTCTCACTGAGTTATCTTCACCGTACCTGTTCCAGCCTATCCCTGCCATCTCTTTTTCTCCTAATCTGTACTACCGTATTCTTTTTCTTAAGCTTTCTATTACCTGGGATTCCATGATTCATTCCTTCAGATGCTCTCCTGCCAGTATGCCAAACCCTCCCTCTCTCTTTCTTATGCCGCTGTCCCATTGACCCAGCCTGGATGAATCTGTCCGTAAAACAACTAGAGAATGGTGGTCAGTGAGACACTATACAATCACTAAAGAGAAGATACCATTGAAGTTTGGATCGGGTGTTACAGGCTACAAGTAGGTATGTTGTAGAGAAAAATAAATATTAAACTGTATGCTAAAGTTAAATTTTAAAAGTTTAATCATGTTTGAGTTAAATAGGAAATACCAAGGTGAATTTGTGGTTTTAAAAAGAAATAACTTTTTGAACTGTCACTAATCCTAAAAACAACATGAGGAACAATCTGATATCCATTCTTAGAAACTGGAGCTGTGCTTCAAATATTAGTCACAATTTTAAAAAATATATAGCAAAGGCCGGGCGCGGTGGCTCAAGCCTGTAATCCCAGCACTTTGGGAGGCCGAGGCAGGTGGATCATGAGGTCAAGAGATCGAGACCATCCTGGTCAACATGGTGAAACCCCGTCTCTATTAAAAATACAAAAAAAAATTAGCTGGGCATGGTGGCATGTGCCTGTAATCCCAGCTACTCAGGAGGCTGAGGCAGGAGAATTGCCTGAACCCAGGAGGCGGAGGTTGCGGTAAGCAGAGATCGCGCCATTGCACTCCAGCCTGGGTAACACGAGTGAAACTCTGTCTCAAAAAAAAAAAAAAAAAATATATATATATATATATACCAAAAAACCTCAGGTTTCTTGGAGAACAGCTGCACACCTTAAATAACTCCAGGCCCAGAACATATTGTTGATGACAGAAAGCAAAGATACTTTTTTTTTTTTTTTTTGGAGACGGGGTTTCGCTCTTGTTACCCAGGCTGGAGTGCAATGGCGCGATCTCGGCTCACCGCAACCTCCGCCTCCTGGGTTCAGGCAATTCTCCTGCCTCAGCCTCCTGAGTAGCTGGGATTACAGGCACGCGCCACCATGCCCAGCTAATTTTTTGTATTTTTAGTAGAGACGGGGTTTCACCATGTTGACCAGGATGGTCTCGATCTCTTGACCTTGTGATCCACCCGCCTCGGCCTCCCAAAGTGCTGGGATTACAAGCGTGAGCCACCACACCCGGCGATACTTTTTTTTTTTAATCGGGTTTTCATTTTTTCCAAAAATTGCACCAAGGTAAAGCAAAGCTCTAGCTGACGCGAGTGTGTGGTTTAGGCATTAGCAGTACTGCCCTCACTATGCCCTCATTGGACAGGAGCTCAACCCCAAGAAAAGGATGGTTCAAAGATACTTTTTAAATGTACAAAGTAAAGCTGAAAAGGCAAAGGAATAAATCTAAAGAGGCTCCCACTTGACATGCTTTGACAATTAGATTACCAAAAGGAAAATAATATAGTTCGTTGCAACAAGGTGAATTTTTTTAAATCCATGTGTCAATAATGATATTCAAAAGGGAAGAAGTCACTATAAAGTGTGCCAAAAGGTAGTTAATATAATGAGTGAAGAAGAGTGAATATAACAGGCTATTTTTAGTTAGTTGTGATAAGTAGAACATAAATATAGTAGGTATTTTGTCTATTTGTAAGGTACATTTGTTTTTCTTTATCTGTGTAAATAGGGAGGGGTGAGTACAGGAAACTGTGAGTAATTCCAAGATCTGGCACTGTCCCAAGAATGAAAGATACTGATGGGACTATTTGGGCATACTTTGCAACTAAGAAAAAAAACAGTTCAATGGTATGTTATAAGACAGTGAATTACTCAAATGTCCAAAAGACAACTGTTCACTGCTCAAGCTTGATTTTTCAGCTCCTGGAAAATGGATTCTCCATTAATTATAATGAGATATTAATTAGGCAAAATGATTAAGGTAGGTTTGGCTGTAACAGTAAAACCCAAAATAACAATAGCTTAAACAAAATAGGAAATCGTTTCTGTCTTACATAGAAGAATCTGCAAATAAGAGTCCAGGGATGGATGGTAGCCTTATGATCAGTTGAAAGCCCAGTATCCTGTCTTGCTCTTCTACCATCCTTAGCTTGCCACCTCATGACCCAAGATGGCTCCCTGAGCTCCAGCCATTCAGTCAGCTTAATAGCCCCCAGGAAGGAGGAAAGAAGAAATAGCACATCTCTTTCCTTGAAAGAAGCTTTCTGAAAGGTGCACCCAATATTTCTGATTGTCTCATTGGGTAGAATTTAGGCACCTGGGCTCACCAAGCCAGGGAGAGAGGCTAGGAGCTATAGTGTTTACTCCAGGCAGCCATGTCCAGCTAGAAGTTGGGAATTATATAATAAAGAGGAGGGAGAGATTGGCTACTGGGGAAGACAACTAGAAGTTGTTTTTTTTGTTGTTGTTTTTTGAGACAGAGTCATGCTCTGTCGACCAGGCTGGAGTGCAGTGGTGTGAGGTTGGCTCACTGCAACCTCAGCCTCCAAGTTCAAGCGATTCTCATGCCTCAGCCTCCTGGGATTACAGTTGCGTGCTGCCACACCCAGATAATTTTTTGTATTTTTAGTAAAGACAGGGTTTTGCCATGTTGTCCAAGCTGGTCTCAAACTCCTGGCCTCAAGTGATCCACCCACCTCAGCCTGCCAAAATTCTGGGATTATAGGTGTGAGCTACCACATCCAGCCACAAATTACTACAAACTTGGTGTCTTAAAATGACTATTGATTATCTTACAGTTTCTGTAGGTCAGAAGTCCAACAAAACATGACTGGATTATCTGCTCAGGGTTTCACAAGGTCAAAAGCAAAGTATAAGCAAGTCTGCCTTCCTTACTAGAGGGGAACAATCCACTTCCAAACTCATTTAGAATTCAGTTCCTTATGGTTGTAGGACTTAGGTCCTAACCTCTCCATTCTCAAGCCAACAATGGCAAGCTAAGTCCTTCTCAAACTTTGAATCTCTCAGGTCCAGCTTTCTACCACAACTCCCTGCCTTCATCAGAGAAAGTGTTCTGAGTTTAAGGACTCGTGTGATTAGATTGGGCCCACCCAGATAATTCAGGGATAATCTCCCTATTTTAAGGTCCACAACCTGAATTGCATATTCAAAGTTCATTTTGCAC
The DNA here is from genome assembly GCF_001604975.1 of Cebus imitator. Classification (NCBI taxonomy): domain Eukaryota; kingdom Metazoa; phylum Chordata; class Mammalia; order Primates; family Cebidae; genus Cebus; species Cebus imitator. The sequence continues at coordinate 137,885 of NW_016108177.1, read as the reverse complement.
CAGGCGCGGTGGCTCACGCCTGTAATCCCAGCACTTTGGGAGGCCGAGGCGGGTGGATCACGAGGTCAAGAGATCGAGACCATCCTGGTTAACATGGTGAAACCCCGTCTCTACTAAAAATACAAAAAATTAGCTGGGCATGGTGGCGCGTGCCTGTAATCCCAGCTACTCAGGAGGCTGAGGCAGGAGAATTGCCTGAACCCAGGAGGTGGAGGTTGTGGTGAGCCGAGATCGCGCCATTGCACTCCAGCCTGGGTAACACGAGTGAAACTCCGTCTCAAAAAAAAAAAAAAAAAAGTTCATTTTGCCATGTAACATAACATATTCACAGGTTCCAGGGATTAAGGCATGGACCTCTTCTGGACATCTGCATATCATAGTCACTAAACTTAAAGATGGCATCATGTAGAGAAAAGGCATCCAGCTACAATACCACTGCATGGAAAACATATGGGCTTGAAAATTTCCCATGATATATGCAAGATGAATACCAGCTCAGATTTTAATCATTTTAGAAGCTGAATCAATTCCCAGATCTCAACCAGAAATTCACTGATTAATAATCTGAAACTTGATCTACACTGAGATATATTTTTATTTTAGATATCTAAATTCAAAAATTGGCCTGAGCTGAGACAGTACCTATCTCTCAGATCTACAGGCCCATTTTTATAATAGATTTAAGTGTAGGTGTCATAAACTTCAGAATCCTTATAATGGTATGTGTGCTTTACCAAAATGAAGCTTTTAGAGAAACTGACTTATTAGTGACTCAATTGAAATATTTAGGAGGATTTGATTGCTTTTAATCAATGTTTAAATAATTTGACTTATTAAATGTACAGATTTTGATTTGCTGATTATAGAAATCGTATTTAAATGTTTAGACAATTTTTGCTTCAGTAGGTTTGTGAATAGATTAAACAATAAGTAAAGCACAGGTGGTGGTGAGTGTTCCTCTCCAGGTACCAAAAGCTCCTCAGACTTTAAGAATCCCAAGAACAGACTCCAACTGTTCACCTTCCCTATGCCCACACCCTGGCAGCTGATTACTACAGAGAAGTTCCACTGACGCAGGATTCAATGTGGATCTAAATCCTTGGCCTCCAGCCACATCTGGTCCTCAATCCTATAATCCTCAATCCTCTAACTCTTTACTGGTTTCCTTTGCCAGCTGCCACTCATCTTCCCCAGAATCCACTGCTGCCTTCTGTTCATTCCTTAAATCTTTTGCCCCACCAGTTCTGCCCCCATGGCCCATAGTCAGCAGCAGACAGCCTTACCTTCAACCTCAGAGAACACAGAAACTCCAGGCAGGACCCTGTCCACCACCACACTTGCAAACTCACCTTCCTCCCCATCTCTGCCTCCTCCTCTCTGCCTCGGTGGGGGTCGAGTCTCTCTGCCTGTCAAAGCTGCTATCTTCATCCACCAGTCTTGGATCCAATTTCCTCCAGACATCTTCTCATCTGTCACTCTCCTTTCTACTCACTCCTTCCCTTCAGCAGCTCTTGAAGTTTAAGCGCTCACGTCTCTTAAATCTAAAAGAGAAGATAGGCATGGAAGTAGTTGTAGATATAGGTGTAGTTATCCTCAGCCCTATCTACGCCTGCAGCTAGTTAATGTCAGCTCATCTCCTCTTTAAAGCAAAGTATCGTAGTACAAATGTCTACACTCTCCAGTTGCACACCTCTTAATCAGTGGTGAACTATGGCCTCGGTTGCCCCACCTGAACTGCCCTCAGCCATGGCTCAGAACTTCCGTGTTACTGAAGCTGGTGAACACTTCCTAGTCCTCCTGCCATTCAGACTCTCCCTAACATTTGACCGTGCTGATCATGCTGTCCTTCCAGAAGCACTCTCTGCCCTGACTTCCCCAACTGTGTGCTCCCTGGCTTTTCCTCCACCTCTCTGCCTGTGCCCTATATCTCTTAAGTGTTAGTTTTCATCAGGGTTCTGCCCTAGCCTTCTTTGGTCATAACACACTCAAAAAGGCACAAATGACCATGCACATGCTGTCAATGTTATCTCTATCCAGGATCCCCCTTTCTAAAACTCAGACTCATACATTGAATATTCCACTTTCAAGTCTACATGTTAAAACCTGAAGTTACAGTCTTTCCTTCCTAAATCTGTTCTCCCGCCCTTGTTCTCTGTGCCTGTAAATGGAACTCCCCTTTGCCCAAACCAAAAACGGCCATTATTCTTAATTTTTCCCTCTCCCAGAACCTCATATCTAGTCATTCACATCCATCAGTTCTATTCGTTTCTTTCCATCCACCCTGGCTCAAACTAACAATCTTTTAGCTAGATTTCTATGAAAGCCTCCCAACTGGTTCTGTGGTCTCCAGTTTTTCCCTTCAATTCTCCAGATTGTGATTGCCTTAGTGACCTGTGTAAATAAACTTCACTGCCTAAGGCCCTTTGGGAGCTCCAGGTGGGCCTCAGAACGAAATCCATATTTCTTTTTTTTTTTTTTTTTAAATAGAGTCTCACCCTGTCACCCAAGCTGGAGTGCAATGGCACGATCTTGGCTCACTGCAACCTCCGCCTCCCGGGTTCAAGTGATTCTCCTGCCTCAGCCTCCCGAATAGCTGGGATTACAGGCGTACTACCACGTCTGGCTAATTTTTTGTATCTTTAGTAGAAACAGAGTTTCACCATGTTGTCCAGGCTGGTCTTGAACTCCCTGACCTTGTAATCTGCCCACCTTGGCCTACCAAAGTGCTGGGATTACAGGCATGAGCCACCTCGGCCAGTGAAATCCGTATTTCTTAACATGGTTTTCGAGATCTTTCACAATTCAGCTCCTGGAATCTCCACTACTTCATTTTTCACCATCTACAAGAATGCGCATGCTTAAGAAATAGCACCACTTATTAGCTGAGGGAAAACGGCACTCTTTGGAAAAAGAGAGTACAGCATTTCAGTCAAAACTTATCAGGACAAAGAGAATAGTTCTTGGACCCCACGGAGGTAAATCCCTTTTAGTTTGTGAATCATCTTACTGAGGATGGAGTATCTTAATGGAGACATCTTAGCAGACACTATGTAGTACATTAATAACAGGTGGAAAGACCATAGATTAAGCCAGGGGAGACTAATTCTAACAACAAACAAATGAGTGTACTTCTGTCAGAAGCAGTAGTATAGTGATTAAGATGGTGAGCACCAAGGCCAGACACAGTGGCTCATACCTGTAATCCCAGCACTTTGGGAGGCTGAGGCGGGTGGATCACCTGAGGTCAGGAGTTCGAGACCAGCCTAGCCAACATGGTGAAACCCATCTCTATTAAAACTACAAAAATTAGCCAGTCATGGTGGCATGCGCCTGCATTCCCAGCTACTCAGGAGGCTGAGGCATGAGAATTGCTCAAACCCAGGAGGCGGAAGTTGCAGTGAGCCGAGATCGCATCATGGCACTCCAGCCTGGGAGATGAGAGCAAATCTCTGTCATAAAAAAAAAAAAAAAGTTGGTGAGCACAGGAGTCAGTGCTCAAATCCAGCCTCTCAGTGGCTGGCTGCACATGACTTTCAGTGAGTTACTTGACCTCTCCATGCCTCATTTTCTTCATCTATAAAATGGAGATATTAATTTTATATACCCCACGGGGTTGGAAAGCACTTAGAACAGTACCCAACACAGAGCAAGTACTCGGTATATGTAAGTTACTGTTACCAGATGAATTAGTAAACAAGGTAAAACTTGGGCATGTCTCAGGGATTCTTGGACAATCTTTCAAAAGCAGGTAGGATTTTTGATTTATTGTAGCTGTTTACCTGTTACAAAACTTCTGTCTTCCAGGTGTGTTCCTTTTTATTCATGAACACGTGGACTTAGTAAATAGTTGCTAGGAAAGCGTGGTATAGCAAGGCTTAGGTGGTCCCAACCTCGCCAGATATTTATGTAAGTTTTAACAAGGGTGCGGGATAGGGATATTCCTTATTTTTATTGTTTGCCTATGTCATGGGATTGTCTGGATACTGGGAACTTTATATTTCTCTGTTAGAAACTTGGGGAAGCCCTCCTGCCAGGGCCTCAATGAGAAGGAAAAACTGTGATGGTGTAAACCAGAAAGGCAGTGACTGGTTGCCTGGAGTGTCTATGGTGCTTGACTGTGGACAAAACTCTTTAATTCATCCCTCCAAAAACAAAGGAATCTCAAACTTCTGCTCAGACCTGGTAGATTGTTGAACAGTAAAGAAGAAAAACCTCACCGTCAGAGGACTTATAAGCCAGTGTGAGTAAAATCTGATGCTTGCTTGAAGTTATCTAGAGTAAAAAGTAACAGGATTTCACCAAGCCGCCTTTCCAGTCAGGCCTCCACTTTAGAGTGCTGACCCTTTCCATTGCTGACCTGTACCAAGAGCAATTTATTAGTTTTGGTGAAGGGGCTCAGGGAAGACCTCTCTGACTGTCTCATGGGCTGACCCCAGGACCCTGCGCCATGGGCTCCTAGGACACACTGTTTCCCTTACACCCTGACTGTAGTTGTTTGTTGGATTGTCTGTCTCCCTCACCTGACTGTGGGCTGCAAAGGGGCGGAGACCGTGTCACTCCTGTTACCTGCTAGCCATCCCACACGTAGGCAGAGCCTGGCACACAATAGGTGTCCCATAAATACTGAATGAACAATGGTATACCCTCGAGCTGGGGAGTTCTCAGGAAGGATGGTTCCCACCCCCACCCATAACCCTACCAGTGCTAAGCAGAAGCCTGGGCAGGTGAGAAAGGCAGTAAAAAGCAAAGGCCTAAAGTCACGAAGCTTGGCCAGGGTTAAGAAGGTCTAGGCTGGGCACAGTGGCTTGTGCCTGTAATCCCAGCACTTTGGGAGGCCAAAGTGGGTGAATCACCTGAGGTCAGGAGTTCAAGACCAGCCTAACATGGTAAAACCCCTTCTCTACTAAAAATACAAAACTTAGCGAAGTAGTAGTTGCCTGTAATCTCAGCTACTGGGGAGGCTGAGACAGGAGAATCTCTTGAACCTGGGAGACAGAGGAGTTGCAGTGAGCCAGGATCATGCATGGCACTCCAGTCTGGGTGACCCAGTGAGACTCCATCTCAAAAAAATAATTTAAAAAATAAAGAAGGTCTCTGAGCCTGAGGGGAGAGAACAGCAAGAGTTCTCGGGGTGGGAAGAAGAGTAATGTTAGCTACATGTGATGAATGCTATTCCATCCCTGGCCATACTCACCTCTTCTAACAGATTATTTCATGTAATCCTTGAACCATCTCATAACTTAGGAATTGATACCTTGCATTTTACAGATAGGGAAACAGGCCTGAGGAAACAGCCCCGCATAGGTAGCAAATATAGACTCAAACCTAGGTCTATCATTTTTCCAGTACAATCAAGCTGGTTCAGCACTAACACCATTCTCTCAGCATTCATTTATTCACTTTCTTTCTTTTTCTTTCTTCCTTTTCTTTTTTTTTTCTTTCGAGATGGAGTCTCCCTTTGTCGCCCAGGCTAGAATGCAATGGCGATATCTTGGCTCACTGTTAAGTTCTGCCTCCAAGGTTCAAGCAGTATCTGGGATTACAGGCGCCTGCTACCATACCTAGCTGATTTTTGTATTTTTAGTAGACAGTTTTTCGCCATGTTGGCTAGTTTGGTTTTGAACTCCTGGCCTCAAGCGATCCACTCACCTCGGCCTCCCAAAGTGCTGGGATTATAGGCATGAGCCACCGCACCAGGCCTCATCATTCATTTTCATTCCCACCCTTCCCACTTCTAAGACAGGAACTGCCAAGGGTACCAGCTTAGAGGCCCAGAGGTGGGACTTTCCTTCCAGCCCTGCCATGAACCAGCTATGGAGCCTTAAGCATATCACACTCTGGGCCCTGGTCTCCTGCTCTGTACAGTAAGAGCCTGGGCCAGATAATCTGGAAAAGTCGCTATCCAGGCCTTCAAATCTGCAAGTGTATCGGGGAAACATACAGCAGCCATGCCTCGTGACTGCCCCACACTCCTTATTCCCCGTAACTGAGACCAAAGCTAAACAAAGAACTGGACATCAGCTCCAGTTTGATTCGTTTATTGACAAATCAAATGAAAAAAAATCACTTAAAAGAAGGGTGTGTGATCATAAATGCAGCTAACAAGGGGAACGCATACAGCACCAGGGAGGAGAGTGAGGCTGGACGTAACATTGCAGGGCGGAGGAGGAAGAGAAAGACGGGGCGGCGGGGAGTATGAAAGAGAGCACCTGCCAAATATCCCACAGCTCACCTTTCCACTTCTCAGCTGTCACTCAGCCATTTTTCTGGACAGGCTTAACAGCTAGAAATGGTTTAAGGGCAACATCCAGATAGTTTGTCTGGAAGATTGGAGAGATGAATAGTTGGAGAATGTGGATATAGGATTTTGAAGGATTCTCCAGCTTGAATCTGTTGCTAGAACCCTTTTCATGGTGAACTGGGAATCAGGAAGCTTAACCCTGGTCTCAGCTCAGCCACTAACTAGCTGTGTGACTTTGGGTGAGTCACTTTCCCTCTGTGGTCCTCTTTCCTCTGATGTAAAACAAGCAAGATGGCGAGTTCTTCACTGGTTCTAGCACTCTGCAACGCCAAGCATTCTGGCAACCTGAACTAGACCAGGAGACTGGCTCAGCTTCTGGAGAAATGAGACTACTCAGAAGGCCAGCCAGAGTGACATGGCACTGGCCTTCAAATGGAGCCCACTTCCTTGACAATGGCAGCACTTTAGAGGGGTGAGCGTACCTGCAAGGAACTCACTCTCACTGCAAGGGTGCTCTTTGCAAAGAATGGCTGCGTGGGAGCCTGGGTTTTGCTCTACACAGAAGGCAGATCCACAGGACTTGGGGGATGATACAGATGAAGCAATCACACAATCTGTAGGGTCTGGGATGCGGGGTACAGTGGAGATGGAAGGAGTAGAGGGCGATGGGCTTTGGGATAGGGTCGGGAGGTAGAGCCATGCCAGCACTTTGCCGTGTGCCAGCCTCTTGTTGCAGACGCCCTCCCCCCTTAAAACAGAGGCTGGGGCCCCTGGGTCTAACAGAAGCAGCTCTTCAGGTAGAGATGCCACACTTGGCATCAAGATCCTTGATTCCTGTGGGGTGGACACCATCAAAGCAAGGGCCTTGGTTGTCTCCATTGCCTGGAGTCAAATGAGGTAGGCCAACCCATTTCCCCCCTGCCCCTCCCATGCTGACAAGCTGATGGCTCGTGGCCGGCCATCCTCCTACTCCAAGACACTGCCCTCGAGGCCTGGGAGCATGGCCAGCCCTGCCCTGACAGCTGAGCAGGCCACACCTGGCTTAAGAAAGCTGACCATGAGGCTAGGAGGCACTCCCCACAGCCTGCCCAGGTTTATGTCAGCTGTGACAATTCTAAGGGCAAAAGGTCCCCAAAATAACAGGTTGGAGGGAGGAGCCCACATTTGGGGTTTCTGTCTGGGAAAGGACTGTTTCCAATTCTGAGGTCTAGAGCCAGTTTCATGGCCAAGATAGTAAGATTCTGGGGTGAGCGTATGTGCGCACACCACCACACACTTATGACGTGTGAAGGGGAAAAGGATACTTAGTGAAAAGACACTGAGCCTGGTATATCCCAGTAGGAGGACTCTACTTCCCAGTGTAAAACTGCCAGAGACCTGTATCTGACAGCCTTTGGCAAATTCTCCAAGTACCCCAAACTGGGGATGTTTCCATGTGGATGCTGGTCCCTAGTTCAAGGCAATTCAGCAAAGCTTTATGAAGGAACTTCTCTACAAAAGGCACAACTGAGGGTCCCCAGTGGACTGAGAGCACTGCTGGGACAGGGGGAGGCCTAGCAGCAGAAATCCAGGGCCCTGGGGCAAGGGGCTCCCCTGCTGCTCTCGCTCACTGCTCCAAGACCTTGAAGGACAGGGGGGTGCCACTCTTGGCAAAGGTCTTCATCAGGCTGCTGGGATAGATGCACCCCAGCTTCTCTGGGGTTGGGAAGCCCCATATCCTATAGAGTGACAGGCTCAGCCGGTCCCCGATATAGAACGGACCCACCCATTTGGCGCTGCTGCCATTCCTGGGGAGAGACAGCAGGAGGACCTGGTCACCCACGTTCCACTCCTTCTCCTGGCTCTCCCGCTTGAAACGCCTGTTCTCGGCCTTTTCACTTGCCTTGTCGGCCACCCTCCAGTGGAGCTCCAGCAGCTCCCCCACCAGCTGTAGCAGGAAGACGTCCATCTTGAGCCCTTCAATATTTGCACTGCTCATCTCCCACCACAGGGGCTCCGTCAGCCTGGCCTCACCACCGGTCAGGACCTTGAACGGTGTGGCGTCAGTGGAGGAGGCCCTGAAGGCCAGGTGCAGCAAGGGCAGGGAGGCTGCCCACTTCTTCCCATGCAGGAAGATAAACTCCTTGAGGGCCCGCTTGAATTCCCAGTAGGCCCCTGAGCTTGTCAGGCAGGGGAACTGGAGGTCCCTACTCAGGGAAGCCACCTGAGCCCCCAGGGCCAGCCCACAGCTCACAAGGACGTGCCGGGCAAACTGGGGCCCCTGGGCTGCCTCTAGCCTCACAGGAACACCCCACCTTGCAAACACATGCTGAAGCAGCACCTGGGCCACTGCCGTGTGTGTGTAGGGCTTCAGGGGAAATGCCTCCACCCACCTGGTGTTGGGGTCGGCCACAATAAGCACATGCTTATGGCCCTCCTCACTTATGGTGACCGGGCCCACCACCTCGATCTGCAGGTTCGACCAGGGAGCGGTAGACCTGAGGGGCCATGGGGACTCAATCACCTTCAACTCGCTGCCTATGAGATTTCGGGGGATGCAGAACAAGCAGCTCCTGCAGTAATCTCTCACATGCTCCTGCATCCCGGGCCACCACCCCAGCAAGCGCAGCTTCTTGTAGGTCTCTTCAGGCCTCTGGTGGGCCCCCAGGGGAATGTCATGCACACAGAAAATCAGATCCCTCCGGAGTTGCGTTGGGACTACCCAGACCTTGGGCTTCTTATCTCCCTTGAACATAAGCAATCCACTCTCCTTGTCAAGGCTGAGTGAGTTAAAGGCAGAACTAAAGGGTGAGGAGCCGGACAGTTTCTGCCCACCCTGCAGCCTGGCAATGATATCGGCCAGGGTGCTGTCGCTCAGCTGTAATGCCAGCAAGTTGGGCCTCCTGCCCATGGCATGGGGAGTCACTACAGGGACTGGCACATCCTTTGGCAAACTCCACCACTGCCCACCCCCCTGGGCACCCTGCTTGGCCAGGGTGTCCACTGTCACAGCAAACAGAGAGCCCCGGTAGGAGGTTCGGTAGATAAACGGAAGGGATGAGAGGCCAGAGGTGAGAGATATAATGTAGGAGAGTAGACTCGGGTGAGGGAGTGGAGCCCCATCAGAGGAGAGGAAGCCCCGGGCCCTCCAGAGGGGCAGAAGCTCCCACAGGAGGCTGAAGATCCAGTTGCAGTGAGTGAGGAAAACCACCGGGAGCGGGGACTGGCCAAAGCGCTCCAGGCCACAGGCTACAGCTGCCAGGTGGGCATAGGTTGGTGTGTAAGGAGAGCAGGAGAAGGAAAGGGAGACAGGGGGGCTGGTGGGCGACAGAACATACAGACCAAAGCCAGCACACCACTCATCCTCACGGTAGAAGCAGTAGCCCGACATGTGGATACAGACGAAGGTGGACAGGTCGGAGAAAGGCGGCAGAACCTGGAAGAAGCGAGGCATGGAGGCCGCGGGGGTCAGCAGGCGGTTCTCCCCCAGCAGGCCCTGGAGGAGGGACAATTCCAGGGCCCTCTTGCCTTTGTCCTGAACCAAGAGGGACCATCGGATCAACCAAGCTTTGGAAACCCTGCGGCTGTCCCGCACCTCAGGGTCCGCAGTGGTCCGGGAGGCATAGGAAAGGTCCAGGACTACTGGGGTGTCTCCGATGCAGCGGGAAAAATGTTTGAGGGCCCAGGCCACGGCGTAGGGGCTGTCTCCCCCTGACTGGGGGCCCTGGCTCTCCTCATCAGGGAGGAGGGGTTTTGAGGTATAGGCTATAGGATGCTTTCTCCCTGAGTGCTCCTGATGGAGGATGGCCGTCAGGGCCACGTGGCTCACAGTCACCTCTAGGCGGAAGGGCAGCTGGGAGTTGGGGACCGTCAGGCAGAGAGCAGACACCAGGGCTCGCTTCAGGGCCAGGAAGGCCTCCTCATGATCCTGGTGCCACTGCCAGTCGGGCTTCTGTTTGAGGAGGCTGTGCAGGGGGCCCACAAGGGCTTCATAGTCGGGGATGGCATCCCTGTGGGAGTCCATGAAGCCCACGAAGAAGGAGAGTGCAGTGAAGTTGCTGGGGATGGTGAGCTGGGCCAGGTGGGCAAGAACCTGCTGACAGGGAGCCTTCCCATCCCAGGGGATGCCCAAGTAGGGGGAAGCTGCCCCCGGCAGGAGATCAATGTCCAGGGCTCCATCAGGGGGGTCGTGGAGGCTGAGGCACCGCAGAATCTCCTCCGAAAGGGACGGGCACTCCACCCTGAACACTGATGCCAGTGAAGAGTCAAGATCGTCCTCCTCAGCCAGCTTCTGCGTGCCCTGCCCCTGTCTCTGCTCCTCATCCTGCCTCTCCTCCTTCTCTTCCCTGACTTCTTCCACATTTGGCAGACTCTCCAGGGGCCCAGAGTCAGTGTCATCACTCAACTCAGTGACACTGGCTGAGCTGGGAGGAAGGGTCTTCCACACCTTCAGGAAGTTGCCGATGTCAGTGTCCAACCTATACCAAAACACATGGAAGAGGGAGGGGCAGCCCCATCCTGAGCAGTCCTCCAAAGGGAAAGCACCTCTGTGGAAACCCCATTCCAAAGTGTCCTGAGGCTGGGCCAAGTGCCAACAACCTGCATGGCGTAGGCACAGCTGGGACCCTGCCTACAAATACTTCCTCTACCTCCTGCATGGGCCAGACCCCCAATATTAGAGGTGCATCTGTGCTCTGAAGGCCCATCCAATCAAAACCTCACTGACAAAGTAACACTTTAGCTATAGGCCAATAATGGTTTGATAAGAGATGACTGGCGGCTTCCAGCCTAACGCTGGATGAGCAATCTGGGGGCAGGTGGGGGGTCACCGAAGTGAAGGAGAGCCTGACAAGGGACTTGTGAGGACACAGCAGACAAACCTCACCCACATCACTTTTTTCCAAACTAGCAAGTTGAGACTGGGGGATCTGGGCCCGGAGAAGCAGTGCCCTGCCCAGAACATCCTGACAAGGTCCCCTGCTGGATCTGGGAACCGGCAGGTGGGCAGCAGAGGATCTGAGTTACTGCAAACCAGTTCTGCTGGCACCAGCAACGGGACCCTGGAAACGTCACTTGAGTCTCAGATACCTCATCTATAAAATGAGGACAGTGGGCCGGGCGCGGTGGCTCAAGCCTGTAATCCCAGCACTTTGGGAGGCCGAGGCGGGTTGATCACGAGGTCAAGAGATTGAGACCATCCTGGTCAACATGGTGAAACCCCGTCTCTACTAAAAATACAAAAAATTAGCTGGGCATGGTGGCGCGTGCCTGTAATCCCAGCTACTCAGGAGGCTGAGGCAGGAGAATTGCCTGAACCCAGGAGGCGGAGGTTGCGGTAAGCAGAGATTGCACCATTGCACTCCAGCCTGGGTAACACGAGTGAAACTCCGTCTCAAAAAAAAAAAAAAAAAAAATGAGGACAGTGGTCATTTATGTATAACTCAAGTTGTGAGGATCAAATGAGATAATAAACATAGAAAAAATCCTACTTGGTGAATATTCTAGACACCGCTTCCCTTGGACAGAAAGAATAAGAGCAAGGCTGTTCACTGCAGCCTTGGACTCAACAGCATATAATGGAAGTGGTCAAATGGCCCCCACAAGGAAATGGAAAAATCTATAGGATACTCATGGAATGGAATACTATATGACCATTACCTGGAACTACATGAATTAGCATAGGATACACCTGAAAAAAACTAATAAACCATTGAGTGCAAATGCCAGTTGTGGAAAGATACATATAGAATGTTATGTATTAAAGGATGCATATAGAATGTTAAAATTACATTCTACATATGTGCTTTCATGTATGTATTAAAACCTACTGCAAGTGGTTTATGAACATATAAACATGTGGCACAAGTATGGAGACATGAAAAAATCAGATCACTCTGATCATTATTAAGCTCTAGACAAATGTTGGCCAACATTAAGGGGAAGTTTCTGATCAGCCCAAGAAGGGCTTGGGAGGCTGGCGAGGCCTGACCCATTACCTGTTTGGCTTCTTCAGAAACTCATCCAAGGTGGGGCCATCACGGCCCAGGGGGTCATCAGGCACCATGAAGAGATTCCCCGCAAAGGTGAAAGGCAGCAAGCTGGGCCCAGAAGGAGAAGAGGCACAGTCACTGTGAGCCCTTGACCCCCCCACACCCTTGACCCCCCCACATGGTTTCTCCGTGGGGCTAAGACCCACATCCTGGCAGGTGCTGGTGGCCACTGCTCCAAGGCCTCTCTTCCTGCCCTAACCTCTCCCCTGCCAGGGGCTGCCTAACATCCAAGGGGAAGGAATGGCTCAGGCCTCTGGGGAGCTGCCTTACCGATCTTTGACCATCAGTTTCTTGGAATTATTCATCAGGATGTGAATCTGCTCATTGGTGACAATGATGCCATCTGTCTCCTCTGCCAGTTTTACCATGAATCTGCAAGGAGAGAGGGAGTCACTAATGACCCAGTAACCAGCCCCCTCACTTCCTGGGTCATTTGGGAAAATGAACTTGCAGCTTCACATTGTGGTATGTCAGACAAAGGCACTGCCCTTCCTACCCAGAAATCCAGGACCCTCAAGCCCACCTGCTCCTCTGTGCAGCTATATGAGATCACTGGTAAGGATCAAGATGCACACACTCCCAGCTGTATATACAAACACATACCCCTGCTATACACATAGGCACATATGTACACATGCACAGACAGAGAAACTCACATTCATCCACATTCACACATGTATATTTACTGCTTCCGTTTTTGCATCTGTAAAACAGAGCTAAGATACCCACCCCACGTTGCCGTGAGGATAAAACTGAATGAGATAATGCTTTTAAGTGTCTAGGTAACTGCCTGTGACACAGCATACACACAAATATTCCATTATAATGCTTCACCAATGCACAACATTCATACACATGTCAAGACATACATACATATATACGCTAGCACATATAAGTTCACATACCTGAATAAACAAATTCACTTTTCCAAGAATTACCTCTCCTCTAAAGAGGTCTGTGACCAGGGAAGAAAGCAAAGGCTACCTGCTTCTCAGTATTCCCTGAAACTTTCCCTTCTGGCTTCCCCAAGCATGCTATTCCACAAGTGCCCAGCAGAGGGACTGTCTGCAGAAAAGCCATCTTCCCTCAAACCCCCACCCGAACTTAGAGGCACTGAAAGACACTATGCAGGGGACTAGCTCTACAAAGAGGGATGTACGAGCCTCTCTGCCCAGCCCTTCTCAGTCCTGGTTGGGTGCCAGGTCTTGGGAGAAATGTGGAGAAACAGAACTTCTCCCTGCCTGGCATGAGAGTTGCCTACGTGAAACCAAGACCTCTGTCTGCCCAGCATCAACTCCAACCCCAGAACCATGACTATGGCAGGGCCTTCCCTGCCCTGAGAAAGGCAGGGTCACAGGCTCCCCCTGAGCACAGTGGTCCCACAGCCATGCTGAGGAGTGACAAGCAGACAAGAATTCGTGGTTTAGTCATTCAGGGCCCCATCCACATCAGCCATGCACAGACCTCCTCCAGTGCCAGGGCTCCAAGGGAGGAAAACACTAAAGCAATCTGGAGACACAGCCTCAACCCGAATGGGTGCCCAAACCATCTGATGGGGGAACCTCATGTTCACAGGTCACGGGGGAAGAATGCCTGTTAGCTAAGGGAGATGGACTCCAGAATCCCAAAGTCAGGAACAACTCCGGGCTTGGGGAGAGCCAACATCAAGCCCTCTCCTCACTGTGCCAATCCCTCTGCCAACGGAGGCCCGTGCTCCACCCCACCCTCTGCACAACCCGCCCCCCCAAGATGTTTGCCTCCATTTCCCCAGAGAAGACAGGCTGGACTCCACCTGACACACCAGGCGGGCCCAACTCCCTGAGCCCCGGAGGGCAGGCCTGGGGACCGGCACACCTATAATCGTAGGTGGTGATCTTCTTGCCATTCTCGAGCTGGGAGGGCGTGATTGAAAGCATCTTGAGCGAGTGTAGCTTCGTCAGAAAGTGGCTCTCTGGGGGCGACAGGCAGAAGACAGAAATGGTCAAGGGAGGGCGAAGTAGAAATGGCCACTCTGGGGTGGCAGAGGGTGGGGCAGCAAGGCTGAGATAAGACAGCTGTTGACACTGTGGAGGCCGGGCAGGCCGGGGACACCTCACCTCTCACCCTCCGGTTCTTCTTCAGCTGCCAGGTGGGTACAAACACAGTGACCTCTCGGTGTCCCCGGTTCCAGAAAAACTGCACTGCCATGGCAATGCCTCGGCAGGAGAAGAAGTGCTGGAGGCCATGCCTGTGGGGTCGTGGGACAAGAAAAGGCCCTGCCTCACCACTGCTCACTCAGAGCCAGCCCTGGGGCATTAAGGAGGCAACGCCAGCACCAAGGACACCAACGATGCCCTTTCCCCTTCCCTCCATACTCAGACATTCTGTGAGCACCTACTGGGTGCGGGGCACTGCCGGAAACGTGTGTGTGTGTGTGTGTGTGTGTGTGCGCACATCTGTACCTGTGTGCATGCATGTGTGTAGGCCCACTGAGGACAAGTGGAGGAAGGCAGCCCCTCCACTCAGAGAGCTCAGTTGAGAGCTTAAAGCAAACAAAAATTCCTTGGCCACCTACTGTGTGCTAGGAGTGTGCTCTGCACAGGTAACTATCTTATCATGTGGCAAATTAAGTGGCATGCACGTGTTTATGCTAACACCTCTACAGCAGTAAGTGCTGTGCAGGGAGGGCAATCGCTAAGGGCCAGCACGGTCAGGAAAAGCTTCACAGCGGAGAGCTGTGCTGGGCCTTGAAGTTTGGGCTAAAAGTTTAAAAGCTAGCCTGGGAAGGGCATGGACCTTGGCAGTGGACACATTTGAGCCCAAAGGACAGCTGGACCCCTTGCTCAGGGACCTTGGGCAAGATGTCCCACCTCTGAGCCTGCTTCAGCATCTATAGAGAGGGAAACCAGAAATCTGCCCTTGAGGGCTGCTGTGAGGATTCCATGCACACTGCCTGGCATGCAGGAGCCACTCAACATGGACCACTTCTCTCCCATCTCTTCCCCGTGTCACCCACAGGAAAGTCGGGAAGCGATGCCCATACCCCCCAGAGATGCCCTAGCCCAGTTCCAGAGCATCCTCAGCCCACCCCATGCCCGTGACTACTCACACCATGGCCACACTGCTGCCATCGATGACCACTCGCCGTAACCCCTGGTTTCCAGGTTCCCCTGAGAGGTTCAGCTCGAAAGGTGTATTCAGGGCCTCGTGGTACCTCTGGAAGCTGGTCACTGTGCTGTTTGCTTGCAGGTGGCGAGGTGGCTGCCTTGGGGCCCCCTCCCAAGCCCCCAAGAGCCCCTCCATCTGAAACTGGTGCTTACTGCTGACAGCCAAGGTACCACTGGGCTGGGGACCCTGCCTTCCAGCCTGCCCCTGGCCCTTCGGTAAGGAGGCACTAGCCCTTGATGTAGGCTGGACCTCACTCAGAAGTTTGGCTACATCCAAGGTTGGCCCTGCATCTGTGGGCACCTTCTGAGCTACAAGTGTTTTGGGAGCTTTGGAGACTTTGGGGGTCATGGGTACTTTGGGAGCTGCAGGTGTTTTGGGAGCTGCAGTTGTTTTGGGAGCTGCAGGTGCTTTGGAAGCTGTAGCTGCAGGCCCAGTTTGAGCTTTGGGTGTTTTGGGACCTGCAGGTGATGTTTTCGCTACAGGCATCTTCTGATCCTGGGGAGTTTTTGGAGTTATGGGTTCTACTTGAGCTGCCAACACCGGTTGATTCACAACTGTTTTTTGAGCTGTGGCCATCAACTGAGCTGCTGGCTTTGTTGGAGCCAAAGGCACTTTGGGAGCTGCAGGCTCTGTGTGCACTGCCAGCATCATTTGCGATGTAGGCACTTTGGGGGCTGCAGATGGCACTTGAGTTCTGGGGGGATTTTCAGCTTTGGGCACTGCTGCAGCCATGGGCACTTTGAGAGCTTCAGGCACTGTTTGAGTTCCAGGTACTGAATGATCTGTCAGCCCCCCCTGAGCCATGGGCTTCCCTTTCCCTGCTGACAGCACTGCAGCAGGTCCCTCTTCCAGTCCCTTACAGTCAGACTGCATACTCCCTTGATCCCCCGGCTCACCTCCAGCCTGTAGTTGGGGTGTAGAGGTTAAGGGTGGCCCTATCTGTGGAAGATCCGAGCTAACTTTGTCCTTTACATCTGAGCTCTCTGGGACCACCAATAAACTCATAACTTTTGGGGGAGTCTCTGGCCTTGGGCAATTTTGCAGGACTGCTTCTCCTCCCGGCCCCCCATCTGGTCTACCAGCTGGGCTTTCCGCACTGGGGAGAGGAGCCAGCTCCTTCTGCTTCCACTCTAGATTTAAGGGCAAAGGATTCTGCCCTGGCAGCTTCAACTGAATGGGTCCCAGTGGCCTCTGCCAGAAGGGGAAATTGAAGCACGCCTGGGACAGGAGCCAGGCCAGATGGAGAGAATGCAGCTCATTGATCCTCCAGAAGGTTGCAGCAATAGCCCCAGGCCACAAGGGCCCAAAGGCTGTCCCCGGGGTCCAGGCCTTCCAGGGTGGGCACACACCCAGGGCTGATACTGGAGGTTGGAAGAGGAGTTTGTCTTCTACCCTCTGGACCTGCCTTTGCTGCAGCAAGGCTTGTGTGTAGTTCGTGGAGTCTTGGCTGCTGGTGGCTTGCACTGGCCCTTCCTCTCGAGCACTGTCCATACCACCTTGGTTGTTGGAAACGACCCTGGAGGAAGTCCAAGTTCATTGAAAAGGTGGAAGGCCAGTGTGGTCCCAAACTACTACTATTTCCTTGGGGTAGGGGAGGAGGGGTAGGATCAGAGAAGCCAGACTCATTCTCCAGAACTTACCGTACCAGCTGGTTTGCTGTCTCCTGCGGTGTGCTCTGAGCTGGGATCAGGGATCCAGTGGCTCCCAGGCTAGATAACCTCTTTGAATTTTCTGGGCCCCTGTTCTGGAGGGTCCCCATGTCCAGAAAGGGTCCAGGACTCTCTCCCACAGATACCATGGCTGGGGCTTCCTTCTGCTGCTGGGGCGGGCAGATCAAAACCTCTGGGTCAGAGTGGCTGTCAGAGATGCCAAAGTGGCTGAGCCACTCGATGATGTCTTCCTTGCCCGCAGCATCCCGCACCAGGCTCAGCAGCAGCTCCTGGACTGCTGGGGGCAGCTGCAGTAGGTCCCCCGCATGCTGGTCACCACGGATCCAGACCAGGGCCCCAAAGGCCCGGGTCACCTCAGCCTCCCAGATCCCCCGGGGGGTCAGCAGAGGGGCAGGGCCCCAGCGCAGTCGCCCCACCAGCTCCTCCAGCCAGTTCTGTGTCATGATGAAAGACTCAGTCAGCCCGCCCACCATCAGGGAGCCAGGGGGGCCAGGCACCAGGTAAGCCAGGGTGCTCCAGCAGAGGCAGTCCAGGAAGAGGCCTTGGGCCCCAAGGAAGGCACAGTGCAGGATCGGTGGGTAGCGAACCTCCTTCCACAGCTCCGGGCTGCACAGGCCCTTCAGGTATTCCTGGGCACAGTGGGAAGAACACAGTGAAATCAGCCCTTTAGGGGCATGAACCTGGATCTGCCCTCACACCCAAAAGGCCAGCCTCGCCCTAACCATGTGATCCCACCACCCCCCGCCACCCACCCTGAGCCAAATGACTCCCCCATGGCCAGCCACTCTTTCCCTGGTCCTGCATGCTCACACACCCATTTCTTTCCAAGGAACACCAACAGAACAGGGAACCTGGGAGAGAGGAGGGAAAGAACCCAGGTTTCAGCTCCAACTTGTCTTCAACTGATTAGGTCAATCACGGGGCATTTATCATCTTCTCAGCACCTCAGTCTCTTCACCAATAAAATGGAAGGTTAAACTGGATGCTCCTAAGGTCTAGTTCCACCCTGGGATTCCTGAAGTGTGCGACAGCTCGGGGGAAAGTGGCTGCACACTACTGAGTACCTTCCATAAGCTAGGAACTGATGCAACCTGGGGCAAGTTTTTAATCACACAACACCCCTGCCCCCATGCCTGAGTTTCCTCATTCGTAAAATGGAAACAGCAATAGTTTCACCTCACTGGGCCACTGTGACACTTCAGTGAGTTAATACACAGAAAGTACTTAGGATGACGCTTGGCACAGCCTGTTCCCATTTTGCAGGCTCAGAAGAGCTATGCAGCTTGCCCAAGGATACACAGCTAGAGACTCTGATACCAGAGTTTCTTCCACCTCTTCTGGCTGACTACAGTGACTACAGGGTAATCATGTGAAACTCTAGCTTCATTCCCCTCCAGAATGTCTCTAGCACAACCTGTACCCCTGAATCATAGTAACTCTGTTGCCCAGAGGGGACAGAGGAGGAGATAAGCCATCAGGCCAGTGTCCAGGGGAACCCTCGCACCTGCACATACATGAAATAGCTAACTAGAAGGAAGACCTCTGGCTTTCTGGGCAGACCAAGTCCTAGAGTTCACAGATTTCACAGGGCTCACACTTGCCATCTTTAGCAGTGGCTGGGGTGGGCAAGGTTGAGGTTCTTCCACTCTGTGGCTGAGTTCCATCAGTGTGGTCCCATGAGCTCTCCCTCTAATCAGCCACTCCATGTGGACTTCATATGCTCCCAACCCCCTCCACATCCCCTTTCTTTGACAGTCATCCCTCTCGTCCCTCTTCCTGCTTTCCCCTGGCGGTACTATACTCCATTTTGGATCTCCAATAGCCCTCCTGAAGACTACCCAGGCATCTCTGCTCAGTCCCGGGGCCATCCTTCCCTGCTCAGGCCTACGTGTCCCTCTTCCACCTGGCTGAGGCTACAGACCTGCAACCTTTTTTTTTTTTTGAGATGGAGTCTCGCTCTGTCACCCGGGCTAAAGTACAATGGTTCAGTCTCCGCTCACTGCAACCTCTGCCTCCTGGGTTCAAGCAATTCTCCTGTCTCAGCCTCCCAAGTAGCTGGGATTACAGGCATGAGCCACCACACCTGGTTAATTTTTGTATTTTTAGTAGAGATGAGTTTCACCATGTTGGCCAGGCTGGTCTTGAACTCCTGACTTCGTGATCTGCCCGCCTCGACCTCCCAGAGTGCTGGGATTACAGGTGTGAGCCACTGCTCCAGGCCTGACCTACAACCTCTTTCTCAAAGAGCCTGAAATACATGTCTAACACCTTTGCAATCAGTCTAAAACCAACTCAAAACCTGACAGACATCCCAAGCCAACCCCTCCTATCCCAACTTCATCTGGTCCCACTGCCTAGCAAGGGTAAATCTGAGCAGCTGTGGGCTAACTATCTCAGACCTTAACAAATACTCCCCACCCCATGTACCCCTATTTCAATGACGTGAAAACAACATGTAAAAATGGAGTGATGTGCTGGGGAAGAAGATTATGGGTAGCTTCTTTGTCTTTCTGCAGAGAGCTTAGAATATTTATGTTCCATCAACGGTTCAATATTTCATTTTACTTTTATTTTTTGAGACAGAATCTCACTCTGTCACCCAGGCTGGAGTGCAGTGGCGCGATCTTGGCTCACTGCAGCCTCTGCTTCCCAGGTACTAACAATTCTCCTGTCTCAGCCTCCCAAGTAGCTGGGACTACAGACGAGCACCACCATGCCCAGCTAATTTTCGTATTTTTAGTACAGATGGGGTTTCGCCATGTCGCCTAGGCTGGTCTCAAACTCCTGGCTTCATGTGATCCACCCACCACCTTGGCCTCCTACAGTGCTGGTATTACAAGTGTGAGCCACCATGCCTAACCTAATATTTTAAATTTATGAGATATATAGGAACTGTGATAATTTTTAAATAATAAATCTGAACTAATATTTAGTGAGAGCTTATTATGTGTCAGGCACTTTGCATATATTATCTTATTTATTCTTCTCTCTGCCCTTTAAGGAAACATGATTATCCCCATTTTAGATGAGCAAGGAAGGCCATATGTCCAAGATCACACAGTTAGTAGGCTAGGATGCTCAGGCGCTCTAGCTCCCCAGTCGGGGCCTTACCGTGATGCTGTCTATACTGTAGAGGGAGAAAAGATAAGGAAACAACAGGCATTTACAGCCTGAAAATACCTGAACAACTTTCCTGCCTAAAGCCAACCCAGACCTTCTTCCTCCAAGAGGAGAAAAAGTAGAGAAGAAGAGACAGGAACAACTACATAGAAAGATGATGCAGATGAATAGAAAAGGGCACAGAATAAGAGCACTGTATTTGTAAGAATATATTGTCCAATATCCCACAGGTCGTTAGTCAACTTGTAAGTTAAATAAAAAGCATTTACACAAAATATTTTAATACTATTCTGTACTTGTCAAGGTGCTTTATTACATAACACCTAATTAGGATTCTCTTTTCTCATAAGTCAGGCATCATTCATTGTCTACTTTCCAGAACCACCCCAATTTATACTGCAGGATACTCAAAAGGCTCAGAAAACAACACCAAGAAACTCTGGAATTGGGAGTGAAAGGGAACATGAAAAACCAGGTTCTTTGAGGAGCGATTAGATCTGGGAGCCCAACCACTCCCAACACACACACATTCATACACACACACACACACACACACACACACACACACACACACACAGGCTTGGCAAATACCTTCCCGCTCACTGGAGGGGTGTTCTCCAAGGAGTGCAAAATGCGGTCTTAGGAGCAGAGGTTGATCAGCATAATGGAAGGTGTGAGTACCACACAAAAAACATGGATGGAGTGAGGAGGGCCAAAGAATGATACATACGATGCAAGCTAAATGCAGAGAAACTCATTCTTCCCACTCAGAGATTTGCTTGGCAGCCAGACCCTGATCCTCTAGGCTGGAGAAGAGAGGCATACATTCTGGAAACTCTGGTTAACCCACAAGCAAAGACTTAAGGATCACAAAATGGGGTCCCTAACCAACAATACCCACAATCTCTGTACACTTAAGCTCAAAATCAACAAGTCTTGCCTACAGCCTCTGCTCCCAATCAGCTTTTTGTCCTTCACTTTTTATTATGCAAGGATTATCAGGCTTATGAGGAAAACTTCTAATGTGAAACACAGAGACCAAACCATAAAGGAAAAAAAAAAAGGAACCTGAAAGAAGAGAAACTAGGTGAGGAGAAGAAAACTTCAAAAAGCTTACTACCGGCCAGGCATGGTGGCTCACACCTGTCATTCCAGCACTTCAGGAGGCCAAGGTGGGCAGATCAGGAAGTCAAGAGATCGAGACCATCCTGGCCAACATGGTGAAACCCCGTCTCTACTAAAAATACAAAACTTAGCTGAGCATGGTGGCAAGCACCTGTAGCCGCAGCTATTTGGGAGGCTGAGGCAGGAAAATCGCTTGAACCCGGGAGGCGGAGGTTGCAGTGAACCAAGATTGTGCCACTGCACGCCAGCCTGAGCGACAAGAGTGAGACTCCATCCCCCCAACCAAAAAAAAAAAAAGCTTGCTATCATTTCTCTCCTCAGAGAGACAACAGATAACATGGTACACACTAAACAAGAATACAATAGGATACATACATTCCAACTTTTATTTTAAAAGCAGAGGATACTGTTTTTAAAAAGAGGGAATATAAATGACTTCTAGACATTAAAAATTTGACTGCAGAAATGAAAGACCCAAGAAAAGACTTCAAAGACAAAATTAAGGAAATCTTCAGAAAGAACAAAAAGTTAACAAGTCGAAAAAGAAGAGAAAACATATGAAAAGTAGAGGACTTCCGAAAGAAAGGATAGGGACAGCATAGGAGAGGAAATAACCCACTAAGTATTTCTCCCAATTTCCCGGATCTGAGGAACATGAGTGTCCAGATAGAAGGCCCCCTAAGTACAACAAGAGTGCCTGATGATGGACGAAAACAGACCCACACAAAGGGGCCTCACTGGAAAACTGTAGAACACTGGGGAAAACTGACAACTTCCAGAGAGAAAACAACATCTCATGCAAATGGCCAGGGACCAGAATAGCTTCAGACTCCTCCAAATGGAGCACAACCCTCACATTTCTGAGGGAAAATAGTTTTCCTTTTATAATTTGATATCAACCAAACTATCAATCAAGTATCATTTGGCTATGCAATGTGGACAGGCAACCTCAGCATTTTTCCTCCTGTAAAATCTTTCCCAGGAAGCCACTGGAGAGCAGTTTTCCAGTAAACCAAATAGGAAAGAAGCAAAGGCAGTCTGCTGAATGATGGCGAAGAGAAATCTCAGAATTTATTCATCCATTCAACAAATAATTCTTGACTACATGCCGGGCACTGTTTTAGGGTGACAGTTGTCCACACACAGGACAACTAGTTCAGATTGGAGGGTGTGACTCAAGGGACAGGCATGTTGAAAGCAAGAATCTGCATACACTTTGCTGCTGCACCATCTTTTTAACTTGAGACTACAGATGGATGTGTTCCATCAACCCAAGAAAGAAAAAGTTTCAAGGTCCAGGACATGAGTATTTAGCAAAGAAAAAAGGCAAAAAGGATGCCAAGAATGACAGCTGTGTCAGCCTGGAAAGCAACTGACCAGACAGGAGAGATGGCTCCAAGAAAAAAATTTAGAACCAAAAGAACACCTTGAACTGATAGGCTGACCTTGTAGAAAACTGCACTGAGAGGCTACTGGAAGTGAGAAGAATTAACAATAGGCACAAAGAAAAACAGGCAAATTGAAAAACAAGGAGTTCTTAACCTCAGTGAAACCAAAGAGTAAGAAAGAAAACAAATCATCGTACACTTCAGTGCTTACATGTGAACGCTATGTGCACAGGCATAATGAGGCAATGCTAAATGCAGATTTAGCAGATAATTGAAACAGAACTATCTTGAGAAGAGGGAATGGCAGTGAAAGGGAGCTAAATCCTCACATACAATAATGGGACCAAAAAAAGATAACATCTAAAATAGATTAATTGAAAGAAACAGTGCCTACATATTCTTTTAGAAATGTGGAGATACATAAATGCCAGAGCAAAACTGTCTATGGGTACGGTTACTGAAGGGGGAGTTGGGAGGGCCAGGGCAGCAAACCACCATGTGCTCTTCTAAGCCTTTTGGTAATGATTGGACTTTTCAAATGTGTATTACTTTGATAAAGGAAAATGTAAGTTTAAAGAAAAAGAAGGATTCGGTGCCCACAACACAAGTAGGTGTGCTGGTAAATGTTTAACAATCAGCTGGAGGTGGAGGGTAACCCTGATTTGTCGCATTTGCTAATTTCTGTGGCATAAATATTCCCACCATGTCTGTAAATACTCCTCCACTCACTTGCACAATTCCTGAAATTTTAACAGCAGGTCCATAGGAGCCAACTCCAGAGGCTGACGACAACCAACTCTCAGGGTACTGCTCACAGTTAGTGTGCAACAAAGATAGTTCACTTTCCATCTGACGGCCAAGCCAGATGTCAGCAAGCCACACCCTGTACCAGAGCTCCAGAACCCAGTCTCCAGAAGGTACTCCTGCCCCCTGCCACTGCCTTTGGGCTCCCCATCACCTCCCTCCATGGTCACTTCTCCTCTCCGCCCCCACCCCATCCTCACCTCATTGCCAAAGGGCAGAAGGGTAGAGCAGGGCTTGTCCAGGGTCTCCGTTGATAATTATTAAAACCTGCCTCTCCACTTACTGAGTTCACCTCAGAGGCCAGGCCTCCCCAGTGTTTGTTTTGCTCCCTGGGAATGTGTTTCACAGCAATGTCTTCAATGTTTCTTCATCCCTCCACAACAAAACAATTTGAAAGCACTCAAGTTTTACAGAGATTTTCCCAAAAAACCAGCCACATAAAAACACACCCAGGCCCTTCTCTAGATGAGCCTGTATCCTTCTCGACTCCTCTTCCCCTTGACCTCAACAAGCCACCCTCACCCTCAGCCCTCCCAACATCCTGCAACCTATGGTCTCCCAGAGTCCTCTCCGCCTGTTAGCCTATGTTCAGGAGGCCATTAACAAAGTGTATGATTCTGTGTCTACAGCTGAGATTGGCGTCAGCCATGCCACCTCCCTATGGGAACCACGAGACATCCTTACACTTGGGAAACATTCATGTGTCAGATAGCTGGACCTTAGACAGCATTTAACCCAAGACTTTCACTTTACAAACAGGGAGAATGAGACCCAGAGAGGGAAAAGGATTTGCTCAAAAGTTAAAAACAACAGTAGCTAACATCTATGGTCTATAGCTCTCCACATTTTATAAAAGTATTGCAACATACATGATTTCAGCAGACTCTCACAACCTCTTCATGAACCAGGTATTATCGTCTGATGAGGCAATGGCTCAAGAGAGGATACATTATTTGAACTGGTCACCCAGTTGACAGTTAGCAAACCCCAACCTCAAACCCTCCCCACCATACCTTTCCTACTTTGGTTGTAACTTGGTGACAACAAATCAAACCCAGATCCCCTAACCCCTGAGACAAAACTTTATCCTCCCCACCTTCCCTGTCCTCCTGCTCCAAATTGCCAACAAAGTTCTTTCTGCTCATTGTGTACAATAAGGCATGGAGCTACCCAGAATCCCCTCATGCTGGGTTCCCACTTTTCAACAATGCCTTTCCCAAAGGGAAGACAAAGGGGAGTGGAGGAACAGGGCTAGGAATCAAGGGAGTCACTGATTCCATTAGCAGGGCCTAGAGTGGGAGCCTGAGGCATAAGGATCTGTGGCCTGAAGAACCCTGAAGCGGCAGTGGCAGATGGAACAGGCAGGCCTGGAGAAGCTGATCCAGGATTTAAGCAAGAAGTGGATTGAGGAGGGGCCTCAGAAAGTGTGAGTCCTGGCTGGGCACAGTGGTTCATGCCTGTGATCCCAGCACTTTGGGAAGCCAAGGTGAGTGAATCAGCTGAGGTTGGGAATTTGAGACCAGCCTCGCCAACATGGTGAAACCCCATCTCTATTAAAATATAAAAATTAGTCAGGCATGGTGGCGCATGCCTATAATCCCAGCTACTCAGGAGGCTGAGGCAGGAGAATCACTTGAACACAGAAGGTGAAGGTTGCTGTGAGCCGAGACCATGCCATTGCACTCCAGCCTGGGCAACAGAGTAAAATGCCATCTCAAAAAAAAAAAGGAAAAGAAAGAAAGTGAGAGTCCCATAAGAGGGTGAGCTGCTGCCTTTCAAAGTAACCAAAATATCAAGAACCCGAAGAGCCTAAAAGGCTTCTCTTGTTAGCCTATGGCTTCTGAAACATGTTACTCTCAAGGCCTCCTGCACATCTGTTCTCTGGGAAGATCCCTTCCCTCTCCTAGCACCTCCCTCAAAATTGGAAAAACTGCTGACCTAGCAGCTCCACAGAGGAGTTGAGGGAGGAACTTCCCAGCCTGCCTGCCAGGCTGGCTGTCGGAATTCTGGATCTCCCCACCCATGGCCTTGACCAATTAGGATATAGGTGTAGACCCAGCTGCAGTATGTGTGTGTGTTGGGGGGCAGGTGGTCTGGGGCAGAGGGAGGCTACAACATTCCTACAAAGAAGAGATAAGATACAGGAATCTAAGGGAAGAGGGAAACCTTGGGGGACAGGGCAATCTGAGAGGCCCAAGTGGAGGAAAAGCTTATGAGAGAAGCCAGGGAGATTGCAGGCATGCTGTGATCTGGCCTGTCCAATGTCCAGCCCCACACAGCAAGCCCTTTTATCTGAAAGCTCAGCCCTCCTCCCAGATTCCCACCCATCTCCAAGACCAGGGAATCTGGGAAGAGGGCTGCACCCCACTCTGAACCCCTACAAGAAGCTGGATGGCATCAAGAGTGTGAGGCAGGGAGCCCAGATCCCTGGGTTCTGGTCCAATCCCCACCACCTCACCTACCTGAATCTGAGCCGTCAGGCAGGCCCCCTCACCCTCTCTGACCACCAGTACCTCATCTGTAAAATGCCAGTATCACTCTAGAAGCGTCCTTAAAGGGCCCTCCAGTCCTAGCACCAAGGGGCAACCCAGGATTTAAGGAGACTTAAAAGAGGACAGAAGGACCTGGGCCTTCCAGAGTCTTGGTGGAGAACAAAGAGGTGTGTTGCAGAGGCCACAGCAATGGAGCGCTTTGAGTTGCTCCCCAGATGGAAAAGTGGGGCTGCGGATGCTGGGGCCCTGGCCAGGGAAGGCTCATGGCGGGGACACACACCGAGGAGGCGCTCTCAGTGCACTTGAGGGACAGAGGTGACACGTAGGGAAGGGGTGGGGCAGGAAAGGAAGAAACTAGAGGGAAAGAGCGGGCAAGGAAGGAGCGCAGGCTGATCTGGCGAGGCAGGAGGATGGCCCAGTACCTGCCTGCCACACTGCTAAATCCAGGCAGGGGGAGGGCGGTGGTGCCTCTGCGGACCACCATCTCCCCAGGGGAAGGGGAGAGAGGGATCTGGCTGGAAGAGATAGGTGGGGGTGGGGAGAAGCTGTTTACCTTGGCTTTGCCCATGTTCTCTCGGGGCCCCTCGAGCTGTAGCCAGAAGTAGGGGGTGTCCGGGCGGCTCTGGAAGGCGTTCAGCTTGACCCTGAAGATGCGCTGCACTTGCAGCCGCTGGCGCTGCACACGAGGCTTCGATTTTGTCTGCACCATGAACCATTCCTGCGCCGGGGGATCGCCCCCGGACAGGAGCATGGCTGCCCCGCCCGCTCCTGGAACGAAGGAGACTACAGTGTCACTGGGGTCTCGGCGCGGCCGGCACCCCAGGCCCCAGCCCCCAGCCCCCAGCCTCCCGCCCGCGGCGCCTAAGCCACGCCCCCTCCTCCCCGCGGCGCGCTCCCCGCAAGGCCTCTTCCTCCCGGCGGCCGGACCTACCCGGCAAGGCTCGGGCGCCCGCCCTCCGGAGCTTCTTCCCCCTCGGCAGCGGCTCCCGCGACGAGCTCTTCCTGCCGGGGTTGTAGCTAGGGGTGGGACCGGCCGGGCTCCCACCGCCCTTCCCTCCGCCCCCGGCCTTCCCCCTCCAGCACTCCGCCAGCCCCTCCTGGAGCGACGCTTTCTCAGTCTGCTGGATAGCTTAAAGGGGCACGGAGAGGAGGGAGGGGGAGCCGGGGCGGGGAGGAGGGGGCGGGGAGGGTCCCGGAGGCCTCTGCCTTCCACCCAAGTTTTGGGCCCAGAGCCAGAATCCAGGGGTCAAAGTTAGTTTCATTCCATATTCCCCTCTCTCTAGTGGGAGGACGGTGAAGAGGAAGGAGGGGAGGGTTGGTTTCCGGGACCGTTTTTTGAGATTTGGAACAGGAATTTCTCCCCTTTGCCCCCACCTTCGCCCCCACCCACAACCGCCTCTCCCAGGCGTCCCTAGAGAACGGGGACCTCGGCCACTCCTTCCCTGGGAGGAAAGGGTTAAGGTAGAGTAGGGTGGGGAGCCCAGGGAGGCCGGGGCCTAAGGAAACTCTGGGCTGGAGACCAAGCAGGAAGGAAAGGGTAACAGCACTGATTCCCCACCCCCCACTGAAGTCTAGGGACAGCATGGGGCTGGCGGGCAGCCCAGACCCTCCTGAAGCCCCCCAGGGCTGGAGCGGGGGGAGAGCTGCCAGAGTCTTCAGACTCGAGTTGTTTATGAAAGCCCTTTTTAGCACGTTTGAGTTATGCTGTGAGGAGAAGGAGATAGAGGGTCTGGGCAGTAATGTAACCTCCGAGGTCTCCTGCAACCAACCCCTGACCAGCCGGCCAAATGGTGTCAGTGGTCTGGGACTAGCCCTGGGCTGGGGGCCACCTTCAACACCGAGGCTCTGCTCACATCCGAAGCACAAAGAACACCTTATACAGCCCTAGGCCTGAACAGAACTTGGCCCTGTGGAGGGCAGGGCCTATGTCTCAGCCTTAGTGACCTTATTTTCCAAACTAAAGAGCCACAGTCTGATACACACAAATATACCTATGGGGACAAAAGACATAACACTTCAAGTTAGGCCTGCCCTGGAACATCTGGACTGCCGGACCATCATATGTTTGTGTGCAGGCAAGGGACCAGGAGCACCCCACTGCAAGGAAGGGGCCCAGCTGGGGGCAGGGAGGGACTTGCTCTACTCCTGGTCTGGACTGGACTCAGCCTACCACACCCCACTTCATCCCACACCCCTGATTCTTCTCCCTAGATTGGAATCCAGAAAAGGAAAAAGTGATCTGTGTTACTTCTGTCCCCAAAGCCTTCTGCTCCACCCTGCCTGGCCCCCTTGTCCTGCCCCTCTACAGTACCTTGAAGCCAAAGGCCCTTGGGGTGAATATCCATCTCTAGCCCTCTCTCCACCTCTAACTGCTCTTATCAAAAGAGGCTCCTCCCTTATTGTGCTTCAGTTTCTCTTACAAAGCAAGGTGAGAGCCACAGACTCCTGTTCCCCAGTCCTTCCCTGAATGAATACTTAATTCTTGTTGTCTCTTCTATTTGACCATGAACCCCAAGCATGGTGATCAGCTTCACAGAGAATTCCTGGGTTTAATCCTGTGTTCAAAGAGGCCATGTTGAGGGTTGGAAGAGATCAAACTTAGGAGTCAATTCTTTGTAAATGGATAAAAGCTGGCTGTGCAGACGCTGCCGTAGCCTGGAGGCTTGTAGTATCAGCCATGGTCAACCCTACTGTGTTCTTTGACATTGCCATCGACGGCGAGCCCTTGGGCCGCATCTCCTAGCTGTTTGCAGACAAGTTTCCAAAGACAGCAGAAAACTTTTGTACTCTGAGCACTGGAGAGAAAGGATTTGGTTATAAGGGTTCCTGCTTTCACAAAATTATTCCAGGGTTTACGTGTCAGGGTGGTGACTTCACACGCCATAATGGCACTGGTGACAAGTCCATCTACAGGGAGAAATTTGATGATGAGAGCTTCATCCTAAAGCATACAGGTCTCAGCATGTTGTCCATGGCAAATGCTGAACCCAACACGAACGGTTCCCAGTTTTTTATCTGCGCTGCCAAGATGGAGTGGTCGGATGGCAAGCATGTGGTATTTGGCAAGGTGAAAGAAGACATGAATACTGTGGAGGTCATGCAGCGCTTTGGGTCCAGGAATGGCAAGACCAGCAATAAGATCACCATTGCTGATTGTGGACAACTCTAGTAAGTTTGACTTGTGTTTTATCTTAACCACCAGACCGTTCCTTCTGTAGCTCAGGAGAGTGTCCTCCACCCCATTTGTTCGTAGTATCCTAGAATCTGTGCTGTCACTGCAGTTCCCTTTGGGTTCCATGTTTTGCTTGTTCCCTTCCATGCCTAGCTTGATTGCAGAGTTAAGTTTATGATTATGAAATAAAGACTAACAAAAATAAAAATGAAAATAAATAAATGGGTAAAAGCAGGCAATTTATTTAAACTCTTGTGCCCCTATTTCCTTAGCTCATGAAAATTGGGATAATAATAAATTGGGATTTATACAGCAGAGGGTATAAATCAGACCACACAGGCAAACCATCAGGCACAGTGCCTGGCACAGAGTAGATACCCAATGCATGTTAATTTCAGCTTCCAAGAGCTGTCTTTTCTTCCCCATCTCAGTTCTGGCCAACATGTCACCAGACCTTCTCAGAAATCCTCTCCCCACCGTTCTTACTAACCCATGCCCCAGCTCCTGCCTCTCCTGGGGGTAGCAGATTTGGTTAGGTAGCCTGGTTTTAATCCCAGTTATGCCAGTAATGAGTTAATGCGGACTCAGGCAGGTCACTAAGTCCCTTGACCTCTCTGCGCTTCCTCATCTAAATTCATTCATAGGACCAAATTCATTCATTCATTCAACAAATTTAACATGTATTCAGAGTGTCTACTATAAGCCATGCCCTGAGACTATAGCCTTAACTAAGATGGATATCTCCCTGCCCCATGGAATAGGGAAGAAAAAAGAAGAAAAGAGTGCGATTTCAGAGAAGGAGAAACACTCTGCTGAAAATAGATAATGTACCGTAATGGAGAATGCCTTTATGGGGCCTCTTTGCTGAGGGGATACTTCAGCTAGAGGGAGAGCAAGAATATGGGCACTGAAATGGCAACCAAGCTAAGCTCTTAGCAGTTCTTGATTCAAGTCTCTCCCTATCTAGAATACATTCAGTGATTTCTTGCCTACAATATTAGGTTAAAACTGGTTTGATGTGTTGGAGGCCTTCTGCAATCTGGCCCACATTTACTTTCCTAACCCTGTATAAAAGGATCCCAGCTCAGGTGTAAGTAGAATTAGATATGTCTAGGCATGTCTGGCAACAGGGAAGCACACCCTGTCAGGAGTCTGTTTGCATGAGAAATGAGAACCTCTAAGAAGAAAGCTCATCTTGATTAAAGGAGGGGCCTGCTCTGTGAGCTTGGCAGAGTAATAGATCTTTATCCCTCCAAGGCTTCAGAGAGAGAGGCAGTTCTGTCACTCAAATACCTGGCCCAGATCCACACCTATCCAAGTTCCTGTAGATGGGGCAGGGAGCCCTTGAACCCAGGCAGTCCTGCTTGGGACTTCTGTGTAGGAGTAACCCAGAGAGGAGACAGGCTTCTCCCTGACTTTGCCATAGTCCCTGAGCAACTTGCATTCCTTGAGGGCCGCAAAGCAGAAGTGCCTTCCTAGAGGCGCAGGGAATGGTCAGGACTTAAGGTGGCTCCAAATGAGTACTGAGGGCTAGAGTCAAGGAAACCAGAGCTGCTCTCTGTGTGTCATGCAATATGGTCCCCAGAGTGGTCGGGATCTCAGTAGGAAGCACGGTACCCGTAAAAGTGATGACTAAGAAAGTTTAAAAAATGGATTTTTTATGGGGATTTGAGTGGGGTTAAGGAAAAACGGTAAGAGACTGGTGCAGTACTTGAAGGCTAGGTATCAGCAAGAAGCTATTACCACCAGTAGGCCTGAAAGGGAAAAGGCAGAAGTGGTTACTGCAGCCAACCACTGGGCAGGAGCTAGAGCCATAGGCCACAAGACAGAAGCCGTGGGCCTGGGTAAAGACCACAGCCACCAGCAAGCTGTGGCCCAGCATGGAGGGAGCCACCTTCCTGTGGCTTGCAAATGCCCAGCACTGGGCAAACCCAACCAGAAGCCAAATGGCAAGGCCATGGGAGGCTAAACCGTCCCTTGAGGTCAGCCTCCTGGACACAGGGCAGGATGGAAAAGAATGAAGAATACACAGAGAATATTCAGCACACTCCATCTCTTGATACCCACAGGCTGGGGAAACCTAAGGCAACTGAATTATACTAATTTCCCCTTCTCTTCCCCTCATAAATAATACTAATTTCCCCTTTTCTTCCCCTCATAAACACTCTCTCTTAGGAACAGAAATGAATACTCCTGTGCTCCCATTCAGAACACAGGACTTAGAGTCAAGACTTGGGTTCAAATCCCAGCTCTGTCATTGTACCAATTTCCTAGGTTACTGTCACAAATTACCACAAACTGAGTGGCTTAAAATAACAGAAAATTTTTCTCACCCAGTTCTGGAGGCTAGAGGCCCCAAAATCAAAACATATTAAAGATATGTGAGCAACTGGTGCATAAATAAACTGTTCAATGCAACAGACTAAAAGGCTAGAAAATAAGACCAACTATATACTGAAATATAGTATATGCTCAAGATTGTTTTTGTTTTTGTTTTTTTGCCAGGAGGCCTTCTCCTCTAATCAAGATAGTTTTTTAAACAGTGGAGATAAAATGCATTTTCCTTTTTCTTTTTTTGTTTCAGACACAGTTTTTCTCTTGTTGCCCAGGGTGGAGTGCAGTGGCGTGCGATCTCAGCTTACCTCAACCTCCACCTCCTGGGTTCAAGCAATTCTCCTGCCTCAACCTCCTGAGTAGCTGGGATTACAGACATGTGCCACTACATCCGGGTAATTTTGTATTTTTAGTAGAAATGGGGTTTCTCCATGTTAGTCAGGCTGGTCTCAAACTCCTGACCTCAGGTGATCTGCCTGCCTCAGCCTCCCAAAGTACTGGGATTATAGGGGTGAGCCACCATGCCCAGCCAAAATGTATTTTTCAGTAAATGATCTTGGGACATAAAGTAGCCTTCTGAGGTAAAATAAAATAAAATATTCATACCTAATATCACACAGAAAAACAAATTTCTGAAAGATCAAACACCTAATAAAAATGAAATCATAAAAGTACTACAACAAACCATGGAAGAACTTTTATATTATTACATTTGGGAGAGGCAGGCCTTTCTAAGAATGATACCCATACTAGAAGTCATTTTAAAACTGTTTAATACTTTTAGTTACATAAATATAGAATAATTTCCCATAGAAACATAAACATCATAAAAAGAGTCAACAGACACATGAAAAGCTAGGAGAATATATTTGCCATATTTGCCAATTATATCACAGATCAAGGGCTAATTTCCTTAGTATTTAAACAACTCTTACAAATAAAGAAGAAAAAGATTATCCATAGATAAATGGACAGAGGATAAAAGCAGTCCACAAAAAGGGAACTGTATATGGTTCTTAAAATATGAAACCATGCACCACTTCACTCTTAATAAGAGACATGCAGATAAAAACTACAGCAAGGTACCATTTTTTTAACTTACAGAGGTTAAAAAAAAATGCTGCAAGAATCAGCAACGTTTGCTAACACACAGCCTTGCCCACTCTCACACCCGGCTGGCATGTTCTTACAGCCTCCAAGGATAGTAAGTAACAATATCTGTCAAAATTTTAACTAGACATACTCTGTGACCCAGAAATCACACTTTTTGAGAATCTATTTTACAGATATATTCTCACAGCTGCTAAATGTCCATCTGAGCAAGGATATTCTTTGCGGCATTATTCTTTATGGCAGATTGGAAATGATCTAAATGTGGATGTTCAAACAACGGAATACTATCATTCAAAAGAAGTGGGGGTAGAATTAGGCACCTCTGTTTGTCCTAATATGGGACTATCTCCACGACATGTAAAGGTAAACTTGAAGCCAAGTGCAAGGAAGGAGAGCTGGTGGGAATGCCCCATTCGTGCAGCAGCACCCATACCCTCAGGCACAGTACCTGCTAAGGAAGCTAAAGCTTCAGGTCAGAGGCCCCTGCCAAGGCCCTGGGAGGCCTTGTGTTCACATGGTGTGTTCACATGGTCCTGTGTTTTTATAGAATTTGCAAAAGATATTTTAACCATGGTTGTTCAAGACTATTGTCTTTCTCTTACAACTTCCACTCCGTCACCACACATCACCTTTTGTCAAGTGACATTGGAGCAGCCACAGGCTTTTTTGGGACCTAGCTGTGGAGAAGGTAGGTTAGGGACACATTCACTGTGGGTTCAGTGGGATGTTCATGTGATTTGCAGTAACTTCCATATGCATACTTATTGTTTGTCGTTCTGTGCCTTTTGGCACAGAGGCTTTTTAGCCTCTCAGATATATTCCCATTGTCCACTGTGCCACCTCACCTGGGATGGCCACACACAGGTAGAGGTCACAGAAACTGTATATCGGGCAGTTTATTAATTTTTTTAAAAATACCACATTATTTTTCTGGATTTTAGGGTATTTTTGGTACTTATCAGTTTTTTTTTTCTCCTTTCCCTACTTTATTTTTGTTCTCACATTTGTCATTGACTAATCCATTATATTTTACTGATTAATACTGCTTGCATTCTGTCCAATTAGAATACAAAAGAGGAATTTTTGCTGTTCCCTCTTCCATTCCTGCCCAGAGCCTAAAATAATGCTTGGCCCATGACAGGCACTCTATAAATTGTGTTAAATGAATGAAAACAAAAGATACTGGCGGTCATCTACCTTATGCAAGCGTAAAACTGGCCCACACTCCCATATCATCCCCAATAGATAACCAAAAAGAGGAAATAAGTGGCAAAGGTAAGTCTGAGACTGGCTCCTATCCTAGTCTTAAAGTCTTTCATGTCAGTCATTATAAAGTCATTTGTGTTATCTCAATTAGTACAGGGAAAAGCCAGGAAATTTTCCAACGTCAATGTCCATGCACATCACTCCCAACTCTAATTCCTGCAGCAGCCTGCCCATGTAGTCTTCCCCACTCACAGTGGCTGTGAGATTAATGCCTCCCTTGTCCTTCTTCTTAAAGCCAATGTTGGGGGGTTTGCTGTTCAAGCGAATGCCAAAGCCTTCCAGTTCATTTTCAATTATCTTCTTATGTCCCAAGGGTTGCAGGACATCCAAAACAATCAGGATCAAGTTACAGTTTCAGGCCACTGGAATGACTTGACGACCTCTACCTTTCCCATCCTTGGCACCTTCAATGATACCTGGGAGATCCAGGAGCTGGATCTTGGCACCTTTGTATCTGATGACACCAGGCACGGTGGTCAGAGTAGTGAATTCATAGGCTGCTACCTCAGAATACACCCCTGCCAGGTTACTAAGCAGTGTTGACTTCCCCACAGATGGAAAACCAACAAATCCAATTCGAGCATCACCTGTCTTGGCCACATCAAAACCTTCTCCTGGACCTCCACCACCACCACCCTTTTGAGTAATGAGTTCTTGAGGAAGCTTAGCAAGACGAGCCTTAAGCAGCCCTAGGTGGTGTGCTGTGGCCTTGTTCTTTTGAGTCCGAGCCATCTCAGCTTCTATCTCCGCAATTTTAGCTAAGGTGCTGCTCATCCTGGTGAGTCCCTTGTGGCCTCCACACTGATTGTTTCTCTTCACACACCCACGGGCAAACTGCAACCCTTATCAGTTTTTTTAAATGTGTAACTTGGTTTGACTTTTCTATTATTTATACCAAAAAATAAAAGCAAAATGCAGAATACCATGTTAACTTTTGCCTTTAATTAAAACAAAAAAAAGGCCAGACACAGTGACTCACACCTATAATCCAGCACTTTGGGAGGCCAAGGTGATACCTGGGCAACATAGTGAGACCTTGTCTGTATAGAAAAAACAAAGAGGGAGAGAAAGAAAGAAGAGGAGAAGGAGGACAGCAACTACTACTGCTGTTGTCAGGCGTAGCCTTCCGATAGTTTTAGATCCCAGGAGTCCAGGTTAGAGGACAGGCAACCTGATACCACCCTGTCTGCCCCCAAAAAGGGAAACTTTTATGAGTAGAAAACTCATGTTCAGTATTTTATAGTGGTATTTTGTCTCCTTGACAGAGTTCTTAAAGTCAGAGTTTCTCATACATGCCTTAGTGGTTGGCTCCTCATCTCTCTTCAATTATTACAAGTGAACAGATTGTCTCTAGTGTCACTATTAACAAACAATCCTATCATGAACATTCATGTACCTACAGTGTTTCACGCTGGTGCAGGTGTTTCTGTAGGACAGATTCCTAGAAGCAGAATGATTGCACTGAAGGCTATGCACGCTTGGATTGTTCTCCAGCATTATGGTGCACCCGTACCATGGTAAATTATGATAAATACCCGTACCATGGTAAATTACGTGGCCAATAGAAATAATGAAGTAGAGGGCAGAGCGATTCCTAAAGGAGAGGGGCAGTAAGGAACACAAGGGCACAGGCTGCAAAACAAGATATATGGCATGCCTTTAAGATGAGAGTGAGTACGGAGTACAAGAGGAGGCTTCCACTTCCTGCTTCAGAGTCCTTTACATTCTTTTCAGAATTTTAAAAATAAGCAGATACTATATAATTTTTTAATTTTAACAGAAAGAAGGTACACCTGTTAGCCGGGCGCGGTGGCTCAAGCCTGTAATCCCAGCACTTTGGGAGGCCGAGGCGGGTGGATCACAAGGTCAAGAGATCGAGACCATCCTGGTCAACATGGTGAAACCCCGTCTCTACT
>NW_016108177.1:74448-101903 GCF_001604975.1 Cebus imitator | reverse complement strand
AAAAGAAGGTACACCTGTTGTTACACAACTGTATCAATACTTACAGGGGAAATTGTTCTTCTGTTAGCAGGAATGTTCTAACTTTACATGAAAAGGCTGTTCCCACCTCGCTCTGGGACTTGTTTCTGAAACAAACATTATCCCCGGGACTTTAGAATTATTGTTTATCTTGGCTTGAGCTGGCAAAGAGAGTCTGCCCCCGACATCACACCAGATACGGTGATTTCTGCCTTGCCTCACTGCTGGAGTATTTCCAGCCCTTCTTAAAACAAGCCTGGGGGCAGGTTCAGGGGGATCTACTCCTTGGCTGCCCAAGGACACCAGAGGACCCTGGGGGTTCCCACACTTACCCATATTTACTACCATGAGACACTGCTGCACTTTGGGTGATTCATGAAAAAAAAAAAAAAAAAAACAGGAGCAACAGTGTTTCAGAACTCAAAGTGTGTTGGGCTGGGCTTCCAAGCGGTGTGAAAGGGACTTTTTGGGGGAGTAGCTGCAGGAGGCTGGAGGTCTGAAGGCCAGTGAGTGAGCACAGTGGATGAAGGTCACATGCCTAGAAGCCACTGATGGCAGGGTGAGGGCAAAAGCTGGTCCCATGGAGGCTGAGGGGTCTCAGGCTATTAGTAGTCAAGCAGAGAATGACAGGGAATGGGAGTTTTGTGGGGGGGGGTCTCCAGGAAGGGTATGACTAACCAAAGCCACTCTGAAGCTAACTGCCCCACATCTCTCTCAGCCAGTCAATCATCAAGTCCTGCGAATTGATTGTTTGACCCTTCGTCCTTGTATTGAGAAGTGTCCACCATGTGCCAAGCCATTCTGGGTGCTGGCGATACATCAATGAGCACATGCCCTGCTGTCACAGAGCTTATGCCTTAAGTGGAAAAAACAATTGCATAATTGTGTTTTGTGACTGTATTCAGCGTTATGAAGGAAAAGTAATGCTGTAAGTCCTGCAGTTTTTTAAAAAATCAACTTTATTTACCTGAGTTTCCAAAACTCATCTCAGAAACCATCCTCCTCCTCCACTTTTGGTGTATATAGAATTTATTTCTAAAGTGGTTTTAAGTTGATGGCAAAGCTGAGTGGAAAGGAGACTTCCCATCGGCACCCACATGTGCACAGCCTCCCCTACTATCAACATCCTGCACCAATGTGATACTTTTGTTAGAATAGATGAACCAACATTGACACAACATTAACAACCAAAGTCCATAGTTTACATTACAGCCTTTTTTTTTTTTAATGGAACCGTGTGTTACCACTGGGACTTGCAGGTATAGGCAGGAGGGAACCAACAAAGTTTCTCAGAGGAAAGTAGCACACTTAGACTAGTGTTTTCTACACAACCAGTTCACTCATTTCTCCTTGGCTGACACAAGAATGTGTCCGTATCTTCTGAGTTTTATATGGTTTAGATGCTGCAGACACCTCCCTGGCCCAGGCTACTGAAATAACTGATCTAGCAGACACCAGATCCCCTATTCAGCCCTGAATCCAGACCCCTAGTTAATTGAAGAGCATCACTTTCTCCGTGGAATGAGCTTACTCAGGCTTTTTCAGTAACTCCCCAGCAGTGGTTTCCCAGGTAATCATCCATAGAACCCATTTGGTGATAGCCGTTGAATATAGTGGTTAAAAACATAGACTCTGATATCAGTAGCCCAGAAACTACTACATCCTAGCCCTGGGAATCCCAATTTCCTCACCTTTAAAAAGTGGTAGCATGGAGGCCGAGGCAGGAGGATCACTTGAGGCCAGGAATTCAAGACCAGCCTGGGCAACAAAGTAAAATCCCATGTCTACCAAAAAAAAAAAAAAAAAAATTAGCTGGGGTGTTGGTGTGTGCCTATAATCCCAGCTACTCTGAAGGCAGAGGTGGGAGGATTGTTTGAGTCCAGGAGGATGAGATTTCATTGAGCCAGGATCATGCCAGTGCACTCCAGCCTGGACAACAGAGCAAGACCCCAACTCTTTAAAGAAGAAGTGGTAGAGACTACGATGGACTAGAGACAGAACATCCAGTCTAAATGGCACAGCAGTTACTCAGCTCCAGTGGCTGTTGCCAGGTCTCCCCATTGTTAAGGAAAAAACATGATAAACTTGATGTTTATGATAAATATAATTTTGTTTTGCTGTAGCAGCTGTAGTAGACTACAACATATGGCCACAAATTCCTCCCATCTCTATCTGCCCACCCTGTACAATATGACCTTGTTGTTCCCCCATCAGAGATGAATTCTATTCCTCCTCCTCCCAATTCTAGCCTGGCCTTGTGACTTGCATTGGCCTATAAGATGCAGTGGGAGTAGCATCTGCAACACTGGGTCGAGACCTCAAAAAGTTTTGCAACTTTGGCTTTGACCCTCTTGGAATGCTCTGCCCTTGTGTAAAGAGGCCCAGGATAGCCAGAAGGAAGAAAGTTGAGATACCAGCAGAAAGATGTCACATGGGCAGAGAGAAACAAAGTCATCTCAGCTGTTCCAGTCACCCCAGCTGAGGCTTCACACATGGGATTGAGGCTGTCTAGGACCAACTAGCTAAACTGCCAACTGAATGCAACCACATGAGTGTGCCCAGGTGAGACCAGCTGGAGAATCCCAGGCTAAGCCACAGAACTGTGAGGAAAAGTCAATCATTGTGGTTTTAAGCCACTAAGCTTGGTTTGTTACAAGCCATAGATAACAGACAGAAATTATTAAGGCACCTTGCCAATCAAACCAACGCCTCAAGTCACCAGTTAGTGATCTCTCAGGTGTGAACTCCTAGAGGACAGGAGTCATATCTTGTTTATCTTGGTATCCTGAGTGCCTACCATGCCTGATAATTAACACATAGTAAATCCTTTGTGAACAAATAAATGGAGCTATATGACAAGCTCCTATCACAGCTGCAGCAGCCCTGAGGATAGGGCTTTATTGTATGTGCCTTTCTAATCCCAACAGGCATTAACATTTTCTCCTGCAGTTTCTATCATCCTATGTTAGTCAGGGTTCTCCAAAGAAACAGAACCAATAGGAGAAACAGAAGAGAGAGGAGAGAGTGAGAGAGATTATGGGAATCGGCTCATGTGATTATGGAGGCCAAGAAGCCCCACAATCTGCTGACTGCAAGCTGGAGAACAAGGAAAGCCAGTAGTGCAATTCAGTCCAAATTTGAAAGTCATTTCAGTACCTGGGGAAGGGTGGTGTCTGTACCATCTGAACCAAATGAACCTCAGAAGATACAGACACATTCATGGGTCAGACAAGGAGAAGTGAGTGAACTGGTTGTCCAGAAACACTAATCTATGTGTGCCCTTCCCTCAAGAACCTGGAGCTCTGATGTCCGAGGGTAGGAGGAGATGGACAACCTGCCTCAAAGAGAGAGAATTTGCCCTTCCTCCAATGTATTGGATGATGTGGACCCACATTGGTGAAGAAAGATCTTCATTTAGTCTACCAATTCAAATGCTAATCTCTTCCAGAAACACTCTTACAGACATACCCAGAAATAATATTTTACCAGCTATCTGGGCATCACTTAGCCCAGCCAAATTGACACATAAAATTAACCATCACAAATCTTTATAAAAAGAAAGTTTGTTCAATGATGAAATAGTGCAAATAGAACAACAAAATGGAGTAGCTAACAAACAACAGAGCCAAAAAGAATTATTACATTTTGCTACATCTTGGGAGAACAAAAGAAGCTCACCTTGACCTTACACAACCTCAAAGAAACAATAGGGAGCCTTGACGGAGACAGAAAATGAAGTCTAGCCAGATCCACCCCAAATTGGGAAACCCCAAAAACAGGCAGGACTATGAGCAGTAGCCAATGAGTAATGAGTTAGGAAGTGTCCAAATTTTGAGGATGGAGAAAATAATACAAAAATAACACAAGATAAAATTGAGGCCAGGTACAGTGGCTCACACCTGTAAGTCCAGCACTTTGGGAAGCTAAGGTGGGCAGATCACCTGAGATCAGCCTGGCCAACATGGTGAAACCCCACCTCTGCTGAAAATACCAAATAAATTAGCTAGGCATGGTGGCGTGCTCCTGTAATCCCAGCTACTAGGGAGGAGGCTGAGGCAGGAGAATCGCTTGAACCCAGGAGGCAGAGGTGGCAGTGAGCTGAGATTGTGCCATTGCACTCCAGCTTGGATGATAGAGCAAGATTCTGTTTCAAAAAAAAAAATTGGAATTTACCTACTCTGTCTTGGAAAAACCTTTCATGTTAGGGACTAGGGATTGGCAAGGTACCAAGACAGACGCCCTTTGCCATCAGGATGAAGAAGCATCTTTAAAGAACCTAAAGAATGCAGTAGGGAAAGGAAGTCCGTTGGGGCTAAAAAATAAACTCATTCTACAAACAGCCGATATTCCCTACCCCAACTCTACCTTTTGCAGAGGGGGATGGGGGTTGGACCTGCATGTCCTGTATTCTATCAGGCCACCCTGAGTGGGAGCGTTCCCTTCTGCAGGCTTCTCTGCAGGTTGTTCTTTTGAAACATCAACTACTGGAGCGTTAGAATTGGAAGGGATCTTAGGCACTGTTTGGACCAATCCAACCCCATTCATTTCACTACTTAAGAAGTAAACAGTGTCCAACTGGGAGCATGAATCCCAGAACGTTTGGTTAAAAGTCTGAAGTTCAATCTCTGGCCTGTCTGGCTGCCTCATTTGAAGACTGCCCTGGATGTTTACTTTTCATCTGATTTCACCCATGTGATAAGGTGTTAGCTGCAGTGCTGTGGAAAAGATCGCCAGACCTGGAGTTAGGAAAGAACTTCAAATTCCAGCTCTGTCTCTAGCAAGCTGTGGAACTCTAGACATTACTTAAACCCTCTGTACCTCAGTTTCCTGATCTGTGAGATGGGGATAATAATGGGACCGACTTTTCAGGACTGTTGGGAGGTGATTAAATGAGATGAGCTATATATGTAAAGTGCTTGTCAAGCCTCCATGATCAGATAATACTCCTTAATGTGTTTCCTTTTTTTGTTGTTTTGTTTTTTCTTGTTTTGGTTTTTTTGAGGCAGAGTCTCTCTCTGTCACCCAGGCTGGAGTGCAGTGGCACGATCTGGGCTCACTGCAACCTCCGCCTCCCGGATTCAAGCAATTCTCCTGCCTCAGCCCCCTGAGTAGCTTACAGGCACCCACCACCATGCCCAGTTAATTTTTGTATTTTTAGTAGAAACGGAGTTTCACTGTGTTGGCCAGGCTGGTGTCAAACTCCTGACCTCAGATGATCCACTGGCCTCAGCCTCCCGAAGTGCTGGGATTACAGGCAGGAGCCATCATGCCCAGCCTCCTTTACGTGATTTCTTCTGCGGCTGCTGCTGCTATTCTTAATCAATTGCTCCGAGCTTTGGTTTAGGACTGCAGCAAATTTAGAATTAAAACATGTAAAGTGGGTGGGCTGCAATGGCTCACACCTGTAATTCCAGTACTTTGAAGCTGAGGTGGGTGAATCACTTGAGCTTAGGGGTTTGAGACCAGCCTGGGCAACACTGCAAAACCATGTCTCTACAAAATATACAAAAATTATCAGCATGGTGGCGCACATCTGTAGTCTCAGCTACTTGGAGGCTGAGATGGGGGGATTGCTAGAGCCCAGAAGCTAAGGCTGCAGTGAGCTATGATCATGCCACTGCACTCCAGCCTGGGCAACAGAGTGAGACCCTGTTTAAGAAAAAAAAAATTTTTTTTAATTTAAATTTCGAGTTTTTAAGATTTATGATTAGGTATTTTGTAGAATGTCCCCAGTCTGGGATTGTCTGGTGTTTTCTCATGAATAGACTAAGGTTGTCGATTTTGGCCCAAGTAGCACAGAGGCGATGTGCCCTTATTGCAGCATGTGGGGGCACATGATGTCAACATGATTTATTGCTGGTGATCTTCATCTTGACCATTCGGTTTAGGTGGTGTTTGTGAGGTTTCTCTACTATAAAGTTACTGTTTTTCTCTTTCCGTAGTCTGTAAGAAGCAGGTCCCCAAGCTCAGAGCACACTCAAGGCAAGAGGAATTAAGCTGCATCTGCTGGAGAAAGGGACAACAAAGAACTTGTGGTAGTGTGTGAAAACCACTCAGGTATTCATATATTAAGGGCAGATACTTGAAAGTTTTGCAAATGTCCTGTTTTTTCCCTAAAGTTTTATCTACTGATTTTAGCATTCTTCAATGGATCTTGTCTGTAGCAATTATTATTGTGATGATCTAAGAGTGATTTTCTATTTTCCTTTTCCTTATAGATTTGTAATTAGAATTCTTCTGCAAGTAAGATTTGTCCCTTCTCTGTCATTTAGTTATTTATTCAATACTTTTACATCAATATGGACTCACAAAGGTTTATTTTACTCTTGGAGTTATAATCCAATATCATTATCTATTATGCTGCTCAAACTGTTCCAGATTTGGCCATTGGGAGCTCTTTCA
Organism: Cebus imitator; assembly: GCF_001604975.1. NCBI lineage: Eukaryota > Metazoa > Chordata > Mammalia > Primates > Cebidae > Cebus > Cebus imitator. Next base: position 95,483 of record NW_016108177.1, on the reverse strand, counting down.
AGTTGGCTCCTATGTCCCTTTGATATCCCCCTTCCCTCCCCCCACTTTTTTTTTTTAGCACTTCTTTATTTTCTGGCACTACAAGTTGTTCCAGGATCATCTTATGTGTTCCCTGTCCAAGCTCAAGAATTAACCATTTTTCGAAGGAACCCTAGTTCCTTTATTGGAAAATGTTATTTAGAAACCAAGATCTGGATGCTAAGTACACTTGTTGCTAATGGGGTTACACTTTTTTTAGGCTTTCTTTGCAGACAAAGCTAGCAAATATAGGTATATATACCAACATATGTGTGTGTACGTGTATACATATATATATGTATCATATCTATATGTACCATATCTATATGTACCATACCTATATTTATTTATGTATCTATCTGTGTATACATACATATACATCATTTAGACATCTATGAATTATAAATCTATATAGAGATAAATGTGGCACCTGGCCACATTTATCATTCTGTATTCATAATTCTCACTTACTCTTCTAAATATCTGTGATGCAGCATTTCCCAAATTGTCTTAAGCATTGAATGACGTATCACTAGAATGTGAGCTCCACGGAGACAAGGGTGTGTCTGTTGTCTTCATTGTTGTATCCTCAGTGTCTAGAACAGTGCCCGGAACTCGTAGATACTAGTTAATATTTGTTGAATGAATGAATGTAGCACTCAGCCTCTAAGATAGCCCCATATAACCCTCACCTTCTGGTGTCCCCACACTAAATTAGGGCTGGTCTGTGTAATTAATAGGGTATGGTGGAAGTGACAGTTCCTTCCAAAGGAAGGTTATAAAGTTTCCGCTGTGGCTTCTTGGATAGCTCACGATGGGGTAAGCCCCAACTGCCATGTCATGAGGATGGACAAGCAGCCCTGTGGAGAGCCCAGAGGGTGAAGAACTGAGGCCTCCCACCAACAGCCAGCATCCACTTGCCAGCCCTGTGACTGAGCCATCTAGAATATGGATCCTCCAGTTCCAGTAATGCTTCCAATGCCTGTAGCCTCATGAAAGACATCAAGCCAAAACTGCTCAGCCAAGCTATTTGCAAGTTTCTGACCCCCAGAAACCTTGAGAAATAACTTTTCATTGTTGTTTTAAGCCACCACATTTTGGAGTAATGTGTTACATGCAAGTAATTAATGAATACAGTACTGTCCAATAGAAAAGAGCGTCATGATTAAGTTTGGGAAACACTGGATTAAACAGCTAAAGGGATTTCTCAGAGGACTCCTCAGAGCTTTTAATATATAACACTCATGGAGAATGCCATCCTCATGTAATGACTTAAACCTTTTTCATCTTATTAACTCTTTCCAGCTTGGAAATGTAAGTAAACCTACAATCGGCCAGAATCCAAAATAAAATAATAGCAGATTATCTAAGGGCAGCAGGACAGGAAGAATCGCTTGAGGATTTGGGCCTGAAATTCCCACTCTTCCCTCTTTCAAAAGTCACCCTTCTCCTGGGAATCCCATGAATTATGGCTGCATCCACCAAGCCGTCTTCAGAAGACAATGCTCTCCTCTTCACCACTTAGATCCAAACACAGGCACTTTTACTTAACCTTCCATAGCAAAACTGAGATCATAGTGACTGACAAAACTTTGTAGGAAACCCAGTGTATGGGATTGAATTGGGTCCCCAAAAGAGATATGTTCAAGTCCTAAACTCCAGTACCTGTAAATGTGACACTATTTAAAAGCAGGGTCTTTCTAGATGTATTCAAGTTAAGATGAGGTCATAGTGGATCAGAGCAGGCCCTAAATCCAATGATCAGTGTCTTTTATAAGAGAAAGGTGGTGGATTTAGACACAGAATCACAGAGGAGCCACAGGGAGCAGCCACTGTGACAACAGAGGCCAAGATTAGAGTGATGCTTCGACAAGCCAAGGAGCATCAAAGCCTGCCAACAACTATCAGAAGCTAATAGACAGGCACGGAACAGATTCTCCCGCAGGGCCTGCAGAAGATACCAACCCTGCCAACAACTCGATTGCAGTCAGCTGGCCTCCTGAACTGTGAGACAATACATTTCTGTTGTTTTAAGCCACCCAGTTTGTGGTGCTTTGGTTCAGCAGCCCTAGGAAAGTAAGACATCCAGGAAGAACTGAAAGGAATTGCTCAGGGAAGCATAGAAGTGGAGCACCATGTGACAATGGAGCTGCCTCCTTGCCCCTTGGCCCTTGGCTCCCAGCCCTGCCAGGATTCTGCCTCACCGTGGTAGGAGCTGCTTGGGCACAGCCTGGCCTAACTAGTGCCCTCAGGGTTCAGGTCCAAGAGAGAGAAGTACAGAGAGATGTTTCCTGTAACTCTACACAAGTCCTCAGTAACAAATCCATATTTCCTGACCCCAGACACTCTTTATTCCAGCAGAACAGACATTGGGAACATCTGTTCCTTTCAGAGAACGTCATGTTCCCACCATAAGGAATGGACTCACGGGTTATATCAAAACGTAATTGTCTACTCTTACTACAAGAGATACAAAAGCAGCGAGAGAGGACAGATTCGGTGCCCTTTCTCTGACATCCCAAAGCCCCTGGGACTTCCCCACCATTACTCATTGCTCTATTCACCTAAATCTCTAGGCAGGAAGGTCTCTCTCATTAGTGATGGGATTGTCAGCTCCTCCAGGTCAAAGCCACAGTGAAATGCACGTCCCCGGAGCCTAGCAAAGGGCTTGGCACAGAGCAGGGGCCCTGCAGCATTTTGTGGGGGAATTGGCTATGTGAACCATCAAGATACTGAGGCCATTAAAACAGGCTCCCAAAAAAGCAGCCAACCTCCTGTGCACTCTCTGTATATTTCCAGGAATTCCTCTCCATGACAATTTAGAAAGTCCAGCAGTGGGTTCCAAGGCATCACAGAATTCAATCCAAGCAGAGCCCAAACCCCAATGGAAAGCTGCAAAACATGCCACTCCCCAAGCATCGTGGAGGTCCAGAGTTCCAGCCAAAGAAGGAGACTCAGTAAGTTCAAAGGGCAGCTGCTCCTGTACCAGGGCTCCAGGCTGTACCTGAGACCATCCTCAGATTCTCTAGCTAGCAGGTCGGAGCCAGGTGAGGGGAAGGATGAACTGCAATGTGAGGAGTGTGTGTCCCATCTCCTCCTCTTCACCAGATGACTCTCTACCCAGGGCAGCCTTGACAAGATTTAGAGGGCGGGCAGTGGGCTATTTTGGAGTCTGGAATAGAAAGGAATGACAATTGGCAGTAACTCTCGTACTTGAATTTTCCTGTGCTGAAGAATCACCCAAGGCACTCTAATACGCACATACCTGGTCCAGCCCTTGCTCCCTAGTAGGTTAAATGTTGCCTAGGAATCCATATTGAAAACAAAACAAAACCTCATAGTGATTCAAACACAAGTAATCCTCAGACCTGGGCCAAGAAGGTCTTTTCTAACACTACCTGGGGACCCAGCCTCTTCTCTTTCCTAACTGCAGCCTCAGGAAGCTAGATGTCTGTAGGGAGCCTGGGAGGAGACAGTGGCCCCAGAGTCTCAGAATGACTACACTAAAAGGTGCCAGGAGGCTGGCCCTCATCAGGATTCCAATGAGAAAAGGGGGTAAGCCTGAACAGTGTGGGCCCAGAGGGCATAACCAGCCCCTTGCAGAGCAGGCACAAGGAAGCTGATGTGAGCTCAATGTGAGGAAGAACTTTATGGTCTATAGATGAAGGCCTACAGTCTAATGGGAGAGTGCCCATCATACCTGGAAAACTCTAAATGCCTGGAAGGCCATAAGGCATTCTGAATTCCTTCAGAATTCAGCCTCTGTTTCCCTCTGCAGTCCCTTCTTACAGCCCTCCCCACTTCCAGAACTTCACCTGCCTTCCCACCCTCGAAGTTGAACCTTTCTGCATTCTCCAGGCATACCAGGCCCAAGATCTGTCAGCCTTCCTTACTTGCTGCTCCCCTCCAGGACTTTGCCTCTCCTGGTCATTCTGCCTGGCCTGCTCTTCCTCTACTCTTAACTTGGTTAATTCCTAGTCATTCTTCAGGTCTCAGTTTAGAAGTCACCCGCTGAAGTTCCCTCTAACCCCCACAGCTGGACAGAATGCCTCTCTTCTGCTACCTCTGCATATCATATTTAAATTGTTCACTGTGGAGAGGAGTGGCATGGGGTGGTGTGGCTTGGTGAGGAATCCACTACCTGGGAGGAGGGTGGTGGGTGAAGGAGCACACAGGGGAAGAAAAAAGTTGTTCACTGAAGGCAGGCACAGTGGTTCATGCCTATATTCCCAGCACTTTGGGAGGCCGATACAGGATAGTTTGAGCCCAGCAATTTGAGGCTGCAGTGAGCTATGATCCTGCCACTACACTCCAGCCTGGACACTAGAGCAAGACTCCATCTCCCTCTGTTTCTCTCTCTCTCTCTGTCTTTCACACACACACACACACACACACACATTGTTCGCTGACTCCTCAAGGTCTAACATACTCCCTGTACAAAAAATACTGAGTTTGCATTGTTGAATTGTAATGAGCTGTTTCTTTACTTTTGCCCCATAAGGCTATGAATTCTTCCAGAATCCATTGGCTGGCACTTTGTAGCTGCTCAATAAATGTCTGACAATGCATGAATGGCGGTGTCCTGGCAGAAAACAGAACAGTCCACCTTGAGAGGCAACAAGTCCTAACAGCTTTTTGTTTACACAGAGGCTGACCCACCCTGTCAGAGATCTTAGAGGTGGTGCTGAATAGGACACAGGTGCCTAGGGTCTCTTCTGACATGGTGATTACGGGCCAATGACTCTGGCATGAGGGCTGAAGGGGATCTTTGAAAAGCAGCCAAGGCCCAGTGAGTTGATCACTTGATGACTGGTTCACAGCAGTTTGTGTTCCAGGAAGGTAAAGGAAATTCACTGCAAAGCAGCAACAGGAGAGGAGTCACTCTGGTTCTGTTGTCCTCCAATCTAGAACCAGCCTCTGTCACACCCACCCCTGCTCTCCTGAGTACTTGCCAGGACTGTCTGGACTCACCGGGCATAGAGAGGCCCCACCAGCCTCAAGGTGAGGCAAGTTTCCCAAGTGCAAATTCCCTGAGTGTCTTTTAGGCATGTCCCCCTGAAGCCAAGCCTAGCAAATTCAAGCTATTTGTACTCAGTACCTACTGTGTGCCAGGCTCCAGGTGAACAAGACAAAGTCTGACTTTCCCCAGCCCAGTGGGGACTTGGCCTCTCATCAGTCATCAAGACAGAGGACAAACCAGCCTTCCAGCCCAGGCCCGTCAGTGGTGATGGATGTACCAGCTATTTAGAAGGCCAGCATGGGTGTATTTGCAGGATAGGCCAGGAACTCATGCAGTGCCCTGAGCCCCAGGGCAGGTGGCATTCAGAGCTGCTGGGTACACTGTTTTCTGCAGTCTGCCTCTGAAGCACAAATCTTTCCAGAATGTCTTCATAATCCCCAGGAGTGGAGGATCCAGAGTGTGAACAGGCTGTGCCAGCTCTCCCTCGCCTCAACCCTCACTCCAGGGAGAGAAGCCTCAGAGGCCTGGGCCTCCTGAGTCAGGGTGTCTGAATTGGGGTTGGGGAACAGGATCCCAGGAGCACAGTGTTCAACATGCTGCTGATTATCTATGTGACAAGATAGGCAAGTCCTGCTCCCTCTCTGAACCTTAGAATCCTCCTTTGTAAATAAGAGAGATCAACTACATCAGTGTGTCCTCATCTTGCTATGAATCAGAATCATCTGTGTGGTGGCAAGACTAAGCAGCTTGAAAAAATGCAGCCTTCTGGCCCCCATTCCAAAGCTCCTAAGGAATCTGGACCCCTAGAGAGGCGAGTGGAGAGGCCTACTCAAGCCCTAGCCCCCAACCCTGGCCCCAGCCAAGGAGCTTCTGAGCCCCCTCATGCCTTCCCCACTCCACTGAGAAACTCTTTGGGATGCAATGTTCCCAGCCACACTGGTCTTTGGGCCAGGGCTGGAGTAAGCTGCCTCTACCCCTCTCTCCAAAGAGCTCTGGAGCCTGAAGCACTTATCAGTGAGCAGTTTATTACCATCAAGCTGTCCCCAGCTTCCCAGCACCAGTTTGCCCACACTCTAGACACACCTTCGCTCCAGCCCATTCTGGCACCTAGCCTCAGTCTCCAGCCTCCTCCCCTCCTCCACAGGCTCCTTCCCCCAGCCCTCCAAGGCAGCACCAGGTCTGGGGGCCACACCACAGCTGGGGGAGGGGAAGGAAGACAGCAAAACAGGCAGAAGCTGGGGAAAGAGGAGCCAGTGTTGGCCACAAGCTTCTGTAGCCACCACTCCAGGAAGGAGGGAAAGGGGGCAGGGCTGAGGCCGGGGCTGGGGTTGCCAGGTGATGACAGTTCAGGTGGTTCAGGCGGGAGGCTCTTCTCCAGGAGGTGCAGGGAAGCCACTCAGGTCTCGGCCAATGATCTCACTCACTGTAAAGGAGGGGCACTTGAGAGACTGGGCTAGAGGTTGGTTCCCTCCTTTTTCAAAGACCCCCAATCCATTCCAGGCAGGCCTTAATCTAGGAGGCCTCTAGGTTCCTCCTTTACTGGTTTCTCTTCTACTGGGCCTCAGTTTCCCCAATGTGTCTTGACACCTGCTCCGAATCAAATCTTCCCCAGCTCCCTCCATGTGGGCTCCCAGGTGCCCGTGCTATCCCTTTCCTGCTGGCTTAGTCCAAAATGTCAGGGGAATTGGTATCAGCTGGGCCAGAGATGGGTGTAGCCAATGGGAGGAAGGAGAGGCAAAACAGGAAAGCTCCTCCTCACCAACCCCGACCAAAGGCACCATGTTTAGGGGAACGCTGAGGCAGTGGCAAGTGTGCTTGACTGGGACCTCAGCAAGCTACCATCCCTCTCTGGAACTCAGTGCCTGAACTTGCAAATTGAGCGAGCTGGATGGAATGATCTTTAAAGTGCTTCTAGCTGTGAGATTTTCTGATTTGGAGCAGAGGGCAGAGGCAGAGGCAGAGGCAGGAGAAAGACTGAGACAGTTACCCCATGCACCCTTCAGAATTCAGTTAACTGGATTCAGGCAGCCACAGGCATCAAGAACATGCCTCCTGGGACACTCCAGCTGGCCCTGAGAGACCAGGGATGCCTGATCTCTGAAAAGCCCAGCTCCAGCCCTCAGCAAACATGCAGAGCAATCTCTTGCACACACTCACACTCACAGCCCCCAGTCCCACACCCACCTTCCTCCAGCGTGATACCCTGGATAGGGACACTGTCTCGGAAGCCGCTGCTGTAGCCACCCCTGGATTTCTCCTGCTCCGGAGCCCCCTCCCCAGGGCCATAGCCTGGCCCTACCTTATTGTATCCCTCAGCAGGTAGGGGATGCACATCACCCTGGGAAGGGAAGGGGCCTTCAAGCGGTGGGGATGCAGGGAGAGGAGGTCGAAAGGGGGCTGGAGGAGAGAATGGCAGCCCCAGGGGAAAAGAGGAGCCCCGCCCTCCATATGGGTCACTAAGGAAGGGGCGGGGAAGGAAGGAGACTGGTGGTGGGTGGGCACAACCTGTGGTACCCCTAGTCTCAGGGAACATCCGCAGGCCCGGTCTGTAGGATGGTGGGGGCCCCGTCTGGGGGTACAGAGGGGGCGTGCCATAGCTGAAGCCTTCTGATAGGTAAGGAGTTTCATAAGCAGGGTCTTCATGGGGATAGGAGGGGTAGGGGGGCCTGGGTGGTGAGAAGTCCATGTCAGTGCCAAAGAGGGGTGCCGATGCTGGAGGGAAGCCCCGCAGAGATGAGTCCGGTAGGGGCTCCTCCTTGCAGATCACTGGGAAGACAGGAAGTGGGAGGACACGCTGGTGAGAGGTCTGGCAGTCTTCTCCTTGCACACCTTCCAGCCATCTGCTCCTCCCAGGTTCCATTCACCCCTTGGCTCCTCACAATGGGCACTGCTTGCCTCTGCCCCTGCTCCAGCTCCCCATATCCCTATACCTCCCACCATGGGCTGTCCCAGAGCTCACCAGGCAGAAACTTGAAACTCTGGGTAGGACTGCGTTTCCTCCGCCCATTGGAGACATAAAAGTAGACCTGGACTGGCCGGGACACCCTTTTGTTGCTGTACTCGGGGACATTCAGGGTCAGCGTCACCTAAGGAAGAGTACAAATGAGACAGGGAGCCCTCGGGGACCTAGGCTTAGCCCAGCCTTTCCAGGGGCCCAGACTCCAGCTCTTAGCTTTCTCCATTTGCTAAGATGCAAAGTTCATTCCTTAGAGATGCACCTGCTTACAGAATGGCCAGTCTACCTCCTCCAGAAAAGCCCACTCCCATGAGCAAGAGGACCCAGCTGAGAATCCCCTGTGCCTCTCCCACCCCCGCCCCCAGAAGGTATCCTACCTCATTGCTCTGCAGTCGGTTCACCGTGGCTTCCTCCTCCCATTGTAGCTTCCCATCTGTGCAGAGAGAACGGAGAGCTGCAGCCCTGCTCCAGTGCCCTTGCCCCTGCCCTAGTTCTCTGCCATTTCCCCTCCTACTAGAGCCAAGGCCAAATCCAGAAGCGCTAGATCGTCTGATACACAGGAGCCCACTGCATGTTAACTTAATGTGAGTGGAAGAAGTAGGGTTTAAAACTGTCCTCAGGTACAGGGAAGCAAACTGAGACCAAGGGAAATGGCAGGGCCAGCCCAGGAATAAGAATGAGTTGGTAACGGAAGCAAATATTACTATTGAATATTTCCACCCAAACCCAAACATTGTCTCCCATGATAATGCTGAGAAGGAAGACCAAAGGTAGGAAAGGGTCCTAGCTCAACAGAAGGCAATGAGACCCCCAACTCTGATAACCCAGAACCTCTGGAGAAGCTGTGACACGGTCCTAGGATGCTGCATTTGGATATAGGGGCCGGATGCAGCGGCTCATGCCTGTAATCCCAGCACCCACCACTCCCACCTTGGGAGGCCAAGGTAGAAGGATCATTTGAGCCCAGGAGTTTGAGACCAGCCTGGGCAACATGAGGAGACCCTAACTCTACAAAAAATAATTTTAAAAATAAGCCAAGTGTGGTTGCCTGTGCCTGTGGTCCCAGCTACTCAGGAGGCTGAGGTGGGAGGTTTGCTTGATCCCAGGAGCTTGAGGCTGCAGTGAGCTGTGATTGCATCACTGCACTCCACTGGGTCACAAAGCGAGACCCTGCTACAAATAATAATAATAATAATAACAACAACAATAATAATAAAAGATATAGGGACTGAGGCTATTGGTGAACAGAGTTTGGGGAGGGCAAAGGCCTAAGGTTAGTGCACGCAGCTGGAACCCTCAGTCTTCCCTTCCTCCACGCCTGCAGCTCCATCTCGGGGCACCTAACAGGCTCTGTTAATCACCGCCCATAACTCAACGAGCTACCCAGTGAGGAGCTGTGAGGGTGTAAATCACCTCTTGCCTTCTCCTCATATGCCCTAGCTACATGGGGGTAAATTATCTCAAAGCAGACTTCTCTTTAATAAACAGAATGTGCATCGCTTACATTTGTTCAGCATCTTCAACATTTTAGATTGCTGTCACACTCATCCCACATGGAAAGCAGACAGTATAATAGGAAGGGTAGCCTGTGTCCCATTTTACAAATAAAAAATCCGAGGTTCCACTGGCTAGTTTAGTGACAGTGCCAGAGATATTTCACCTGCTGGTCTCAGGCTTTCCCTGCCTGCCCTCTCCCCGCCAGTGGGTACTTACCAGGACCCCTCTCAATGAACACCACCTTGGAGTCTGGCAGGAAGTTGGAGCCAGTCAGTACTAGTTCCTCGCCTCCTCTCACAGAGCAGGCACTGGGGCTGTAGGCCTCCACCTGGGGCAGCTCCTGGGCTGAGCGCTGGGCTGCAGAGCAGTGCAAGGAAGAGGACTGGCTGGGCTGGGCATAGAGGGGCAGCCTCCTCTGTCCCCACCCTCTTTGGAAAAACTGCCACAAGGTTCTGAGGAAGCCCTCCTCAGCAGTAGACACACAAATAAACCAGTAGTATCCATGGGGTCACACAGACCATGTAAGGGGCCACTCCCAGATTAGAGAGAGGATTAAACAGGGTAGACAAGGGAGTTTCCCAAACAAGGGCACCGGGCACCCCAGGAACAGATAGGGTCCAGGGTCACTCTGGGCCACCCCAGAGACAGTCTGTGGCAGGGGCAAACTAGAATAGAAAAAAAGACTGAGTCCTCTATAGAGCTACCCAGGGCAGACAGGGCACAGGATGCTGCAAGGGGAATGGGCAGAGACACACAGACAAGAGTTGCAAGAGACAGAGAGATGGCCCAGGGCCTCTTTGCTCACAGCACTCGATGGGCACCGATGCTGCCTGTACTGAGATGACCTTCCCGCCGCCCTGGGGCACATGTACCCGGAACACCAGCCGCACACGTGTATTTTTGCGCCCGATGTCCGTCTCACCCTTCCGAAGCTCAATGTCTGAATTCCGAAGCTTCAGGATTCCCGCACAGTCAATGCTGAAGGCAAAGGATGGATGGCAAGCCCTCCTAGCTGAAGCCAGAATGGTGATACATCCCTAAAGAGGGAAGCTGCCCCCCTCCATCCAAAGCCCTGAATGACTTTCGATGTATGCCTAGGAGGCTATTTTCTAATCCAGAGATGGTCTCTCCAGGGTACCCCCCATCCCCAAAAGTCCTCTTCCAGATGGTGGGTAGGCCTGAAGCCGGCTCCTAGAAATGATGTCTAGCTCTTCTGGGAAAAGGAAGAAATGGGCTAGCATAGGCCCAATGGAGAGAGCTAGTCTAAAGCCTGCAGACTGAGGGGAAGTTGCATGGGGACTTACTTGGCCGCCATGTTGTTCTCAGGCAGCAAAGTCATCTCCAGCACCTTGGTGCCACTGACTACGGCTTCATAGCTGGCTGTGGCCACCATCTTGCCCGTGATACGGTGCACCTGATAGAAGGCATGAGGCCTCAGGTTCCTTTCATCTGCAGTGCCGATGAACATCTGTAGAGTCAGTGGCTTCTCACTGTAGCCTAGGAGCTGGCAGAGGGAGAGAGGGGCCACCTCATTGAAATCCCCACCATCTCATCCTTTATTCATCCCTGGATTTTCAGTCCACCATGGGATAGGAATGGTGAAAGATAAAGGATATCCTGCAGGGGAATCCCTGGGGGAACTGGGCACCCGTTGTGGAGAAAACATGGCCTGGAGTTCACAGTGTTTTTCTTGGAAGAAAGCCCAAAGTGGGCTGGGTAAAGGCAGAAGAGCCTCCAAAGAGACTGGCCCAACTCAATATAGAGAAAACTTAACTCCCAGTGACTTTTGGCCTCAGCCTAAACCCTCCCCCATATGTGGCAGGCCACCATTTTCCAGAGTAGACATGAGGCTGGTGTCCCATGGGATGAGCTGAGTGGGGAAGGACAGAGGAGTAGAAAGCATATCCGGGTCCTTGCACCCCTCCTCCCCTAACTCCAGCCCCTCCCCCAGGCTGCCTGCGGGGTCAGAGCTGAGAGGGAGTGTGGGAAAGGGCAGTGCCATGGGTCTGCATAGCTGGAACCCATCTGGGAGAGGAGAAAGGATAGCAGGCCTGCCCTCTGTCCTCACCTTGACTACAGGGTGACCGCCAGGGGCAGCTTTGACAGCTCCACGGCTGCCTTCTGTCTCATAGTGGGCCCGGTGGTGGGCTCTAGGCTGCACCTCGATCCTCAGCTCCAGCTGCTCATATTGGCTGGGCAGAGGCCAGTCCAGAGGGGGTAGGGCAGAGGTCCTGGGAGAGAAAGAAGAGTATTGATCAGGTGCAGCCTCTGCCCCAGTCAGGACCGCACTGAATCTGGGAGGGAGAAGGGGATATGGGTTTGAGAGAAAGGAAAGCACAGAGGAAATAAAGAAGTACATCAACATGTGTGAAAATAAGGGAAATTTTTTTTTTAACTAACAAAAAGATAAAGAACTGAAGAAATCCAAAAGTCCAGAAGCAAAGGGGACAGAGCCCCTTGAGGTGTGGAAGATGACAACAGGCCTAAAACTCTCTTCTTCCCAGCTCTGAGTACAGGGGTTGGGGTGAGAAGGCTTCATGTGGATACAGAGGATTCTCAAGCCCTAATCCCTAGACCTGGATGGAAAGAATAAAGAAGTGCCACTTCAGACCACAAAAGACCTCAGAAATGAACTCTTTGTTTAACAAATAAAAAAATTGAGGCATTGTGGCTCACACCTGTAATCCCAGCACTTTGGGAGGCTAAGGCGGGTGTGGGGGGAGGCGTGAGGATCGCTTGAGCCCAGGAGTTTGAGACCAGCCTGGGCAACATGGTGAAACCACATCTCTACAAAAAATACAAAAATTAGCCGGGCGTGTTGATGCTCCTGTAGCTCCAGCTACTCAGGGGGCTGAGGCAGGAGGATAGCTTGAGCCCAGGAGCTTGAGGCTAAGTGAGATCACACCACTGCACTCCAGTCTGGGTGACAGCGCAAGATGCTGTCTCATAAACAAACAAACAAATAAACAAAGAAACTGAAGCCAGCAGCCACTGACAGACCTATGACTGAGCACATTCTGCTCCCAAGCCAGCTCCCTTTCCAGTAGTTGGGGCTTGATAGATGGAGTTCCAGGGAGCTAAGGGTTTCAGATGGGACAACTTATCCTGTAGTGTGCTCCCTGATACCCTAGGACAGTGGATCTCAGGATCTCAACTAGTAGTTGTCCCCCAGGTAATTGCCCAGATATTTGGCAATGTCTGGAGACATTTTTGGTTATTGCAACTAGGGGAGTGGGTACGACTAGCATCTAACAGATAGAGGCCAGGGATGCTGCTAAACCATCCTGCAGTGCCCACTGCAGGCCCACACAACAAAGAATTATCCTGCTCAAAATATCAGTAGTGCTGAATTAGTAGTGCTGAGGTTGAGAAACTTTGCCCTGTGGGAAACCCAGGGGTACCAGTGTTAAAGGGTCTTTCCCCTAGAAACAGTTCTGGACCGAGCCAGCTCAGGCTAACATTTCAAGATTTAGGATTACTAAAATGGGCAGGATTCTCTGAGGATGGAAGGGATAGAAGAACTGCAAGTTTTAATATGAATTATTTGACTTGCAAAAATACACGATTTTATTCAAGTTAGCAACTATACTCTAAGCCACTAGGTCAGGCTCTAGAAATTAAGGATTGGAGAAGGGAAATTTCCTGCAACAGAGTGGAAATCTGTTTAGGGCTGGCACCTATTGAAAGGACCAGAGTGGAAGGCTGAAATCCAGCCCAAGTTCCACACTCAGCCATATGCCACGCAGAGCCTGGGCTTGGGAGCACTTTATAGGCTACAGGAACTCCTTAATCTAGTTGATCCTCCAAAATATCTGGGGTTCAGTGGCTTTTTCTAATTTGCCCACAGGGAACTGTTGCCCTTTTGTAAATCATCCAAAGGGTGTGCTTTTTTCCTAATTCTCTTTAAAAGCAGGTAGTTGGCAGTTGCTGAGCTGGTGGCAGATTCTCTTTTGAAATTCAGAGGGCACGAAACTAGTATGTCTAAATCCATCCTTTGACCCTCCTGCTCCCCTAGTGGAATGCTGGAGAGAGGGGTGGTGCCAGGCGCAACCCTCACCTGAAGATAGGGCTGTGTCCCCCAATCCGGGCCTTGGACCACGCGAGTGGGGAGGGCACTGCCAGGTAGTCCATGCCAGCCACTTCCTTCCGGGGACCTCCTGGAAGAGCCACAGACTCCTCTGCTCCCAAGGGCAGCTTCCCATTGCATGGGGCAGGCTCCTCAGACCGAGGCAGAGCCACTGCCTGTTCGCTGGAAGTTCGCCGTGTCTTCTGAGGGATGCTCTCAGCTGGTGGGGCCCCCACATAGTCAAAGGGACCAGGGGAGCCAGGATCCCGGGCCAGAGGCAATGGGGGTGGTGGAGGTGGCTCAGATCCCTCTTCCCCCAGGCTGCCACGGCGGGATAGAGCTGGGGAGGCCGAAGATGGGGTTCCCGAGCTGGAATAGCGCCGCTTGCCACATGGAGAGGCAGGCCGGGGAGAGGCTGGGGTGGGCCCAGGAGCACTGAGGAGTAGCCAGCTATCCTCTGGCCCTCGGCCTCCGGGGCTTGGACCATACAGACTCCAGGGATCTTCAGGGGTCCATGGCCGAGGGGAGGCCCGGGGCGAGGGCAGCGGGGAGCCCAAGCCAAAGCGGGAGGCCGCCTCATTTAGCTCAGACTCCACTTCGTCACAGGCTGCGTACAGGGCTGCCTCATCAGAGGCATCGGAGAAGAAGCTCCACGAGGACAAGCTGCTGCTGCCAGGGCTCGGGCTGAAGAAGGCCCCCCCACCCTGGCCCCCTGCCTCTCGGTAGCCCCCAAAGCCTTCTGGTGGGGGGTAATCTCTAGGAGAGCCGTCCCCCCAGGCATCAGGGTTGTCCTCCAGCGCTGCCGGCGGCTCGGGCGTAGGAGAGATGGAGGTGATGCGGATGCTGGGACACTCGAGAACACGGCCACCCCCAGGACCCCCAGCACCCCCTCCTGGTCCTCCCAGCCTCACCGACCGGGCGGGCTGGCTCTCCCAGGTGCCAGGTGAGGGGGCTGGGCGCGGCGGTGGCGAATGCATGCCAGGCCGAGGGGGTGGAGGACGAGGAATACCGATAGGTGCAGCGCCATAGGGAGGGGGCTCTCCCAAGGCCAGACGGCAGCATGGCGGGGCATCCTCTGAGTCCAGTTCTGTCAAAATGGGAAGGGGAGCAGAGGGAGAGGGGGAGAGAGAGAAACAGGTGAGATGGCTAGTCTCCTTGAGTGGCCAGGCTGCAAGTCCTGCTATGTCCCTGCCCCTCAGCAAGGAGACCTTCTGAGCCACAAAGGCAAAAGCAGAGTTGGACCTGGGAAGATGGAAGAGATTGAGACAGGCATGCCAGGCCTTTGCCCACTGGCCCTTGGATCCTGGGACCGAGGGTACCCGATCCAGCGGGTCTTAAGGTGAGGGAGGTGGGTCCAGAGGAGCTGAAGCTGAGCCTGGGCCTGGAGGCGTGTTTCTTGAGGCACTGTGCTGGACTGGGGGCGACTCACACATGAACCCAATTAGCAGCGGTTCCCAAACCCCCAAACGGCGCTGGCAGGAGCCCCAGTTGCCATCGCAACCGTGGCCAGAGGGGACGGGGGCGTCAGGGCTGTGGTGACTAGGGGAAGCGGCTCCTCCCTCGCTCCCCGCCATCTGGGGGCGGAGGTACAGCCGAGGGGGTGATGCGTGCCCGGCCCAGCCGAGGGAAGGGGGACGGCGGGCAGCGCGCGGATTCGTGCTAGCTGCAGCCGCCGCCCCCGACTCAGTCCCCGCCATCTGCCTCTCATTGCGGCCAGACGAGGGAGGGGGAGGGGCGCCCCGGCGAGGCCTGACAGCGCCCCCAGCCCCTGGTGTCCAGTTGGCCTCGCCAGTGCTTGGTCCGAGAGGAGCTAGCTCCAGCGCCGAACCTCCCCTTCCCCTGGCGGCGCCCTGTGCTCTTGGGGCCGCAGTTCCCGCTTGCCCCCCAGTTCAGTGACAAGCGGCCCAGCCGGGAGGCGGCGCACAGCCAAAGGCACCCCCACCCCCATCCCAGCCACGACCTAAAAAGGAGAAAGTGGTGCCCCGGCCCCCAGCCTCACTTCCGCAGGCCGGCGAGCCCCCGCGACTCCCTTCGACCTCTGACTCCCTCACCCCCACCCTAGGCTCGCTGCCTTAAATTCCCCAGACCAGGATCCCCGGCCCTTCTCTCACTGACCCCAAGACCCCTTCCCAGCCCCGCACTAACCTTCCCCCAACCCCCCCGCGCCCAGCGGGGGGGCCTCCTTTTCCTCCCCGAACACCAGCTTAAACTCCAGCTCCTCATCCTCGCAGCTGGCCGCCCCCATGGATCCGGCAGGAGCCCCCAGGTCCCGGCCTGGGTGGGAGGGGGGAGCTCAGGAGGCTGCTGTATCTTCACCAGGGTGGCTCCCTCCCTCCCTTTCTGTGAGAAGCCCCCTCCTCCGTCGCTGCCGCCTCCCTCCAGACGCCCCCTCGTTATTATAGAAAGTATTCCAAACTTTTTTCCCCCAAACTTCTTCAAAGCGGGGCCTCTAGCCTGTCCCTGATTGGCTGCCGGGGATGCTCCAGCCCCTCCTCCAGGGATGAGATGGGAAAACCACGCGCCCCTCGTCCTCCCCCACCCTCCCTCCCTCTGTCCTCTCTTCAGTCCCCCCCCCTAAAAAAAAAAAAAAAAAAAACTGAATTGGAAAACGGTTCTTCAAGAGTGATACTAATGTTGCCTATTGGTCCGCCTTTGTGACAATCATTTTCCGCAGGGAGCCCAGCCGCCACCTCCCTTAGTCTCAGTTATCGATTCTGGGTCCGAGAACCTTAAAGGGGCCACATTCTGGGCCCTCAGGGTATAAAGCCCACGGAATACGCTTTTTTAAGTTCTGAAGACTGTGTAGACAGCACCCAGCAAGACGGAGCCACTTCTCCTCCCCTTTCCCTCCAAGCCTGAGGCCAGGACCGTCCTTGGGTGCAGAGTGGCACCGGGCTGCTCGTAAGAGGAAGAGGCTATTCTTCCAGGTCCCCTGCCTGGCACTGCTCTTCCTGGGCCTTCTGAAAGTGTTTGCCCTGCCGAATCAGCGCCTCCATCAGCCATTTCTCCCGGACCCGTAAAGTGAAGAACGCTTAGCCAGCCTGGATGCCCTCTGGGAGCAGTCCGAGCCAAAGAGGCTTTGAGAACTGTCCCTAGGCCCACAGCCCTTGATGGGCGTAGATCCAGGCCAGGCTTTGCCGCTGCCCTTGTCCCAGCCACCCAGAGGGGCCATTAATTAGCCTCCACGGGAAGCTGGCTCCCTCCTCCCTAGAACTGTAGTCTGGAAGGAATCTCTGACCCGTTAGCATCCCATTCCGGCTCTTCTAAAACTCCTGGCCAGGTTTATTAGGGGCCTGGAACCTCGAGACCCTGTGCCCCCCCCCACTCCCCCCGCCTTTCCCCACCTCCCCCAGGCTGGACACCTGTCACCTGGGTTGCAGGAGGAAGAAAGACCCGGACGGGAGTTTTCGGGAAAGTCAGGCTTGGAGAGGCCTGGGTTGTGTGATACGGAATTAGAGGGGAGATTCGCGACTCGGTGGGAGATACTGGCAAGGCTGGAGGGTGGGAGGGATTGAGGTGTGGTTATCATTTCCTCCCACACAGCTTCAAAGCTCTCTAAGAGGCCGAAGCGTCTCCAATCTCTAAATCCCTCGGGTTCAGGGCTGCACCCCCAACGCCGCCCCATCCCAGCACCTGAAGGGTTAAGCGACGGCCCAGGGTCAGACGTTTACAAACACTCAGAAGCCGGGCGAGACCGCGCCCGTTACTCTAATGAGAAACAGGCTCCGCCGGACTGGGGAAAGAAGGGAGGGCTGGCCCGACGGGCCAGAGCTCCGCAGCAGCCCTCCCTTCGGTCCTCCCTCGGGCCCGCCCAGAGAACCCCCCCCAGCCTCGGGGGACCCCAGTGACGTGCGGAGCTGCCCCGGCTCCAAGCCCAGGGCCGCAACACAGGAGGGGCGGGGAGAAGAGGCCAGGCCGGCGGGGAGAGAAGAATGTTCCGAGGCCAAGCGGGGAGGCGGCCTAGTTTGATTTTTTCTTTCTTCTTTCCCTCCCCCACTTTGGTTGGTCTCCTCAGGTTACATTTCCCTTCCAGCTTCATCTCGGAAATAAAGGAAGGAGAAACACACGGGAAGAAAGGACGAGGAACATCTCAACCCATCAACCTGACTGCAAAGAACAGGGCAGGGGAGGTGGAAAGCAGAGGCGAGAAAGGCAAGGGTAGAGACCCCGAGGCCCAGACCCTGTTCCCCAGACTCTGCCCCTCCCCGGCCCCCCTCCCCGCCGGCACAGCACATGCAGACGCGCACATTCTTTTCAAATGTCATATTTCCTTTGATCCTGGGCAGCGTTTCTCCATGTGTCTGGCTCAGCTCCTGCCCAGCCAACCGCCTCCCCCCTCATCCCCCTTTGTTTTCCTGGAGAACCCTCCTTCTCCTAGCATCTGGAAGGCCCTGAGGGCTGGCGTCGGCCCTCATTCCCCTGATGACTCTGGCCTCTCCTCCCAGTGACTCAATTTCCCCTCCATGGGCGTTGGGGGTAGGGAAGAGAAGAGCAGAGGGGAGAGTGGTTGAGACTGCTCGGAGTGCCAAGCTTCTCTCGGGCGGGGGTCGGGGGGGCATCCTCTTGACTCTGAAAATCCTCCAATCTGTCTTGGCTGCGGCAGAGGGATGGAACTTATGACTTTTGAAATGTTCGGCCTGGCGTTGGAGCCTGGGCAACCGCGGGTTAGTTGCAGATTTAGATTGCCCTATACTTCTGCCCCCTGGCGACCAAAAAGACCCAGCCGCCCTTCCTCGGTTCGCGGTTTCTTGCGCCGCCTGGCCTTGGTCTCAGCTCCGCTGCCTCCTAGCGCGCTAAGGAGAGCACAGCTCGGCTTTCATACCTTGATTGGGTGGCCCGCTATGCCTTCTGCTCTGCACTTTAACAGGCATTTAACTTCCTTGGAGGTGGACGTTCTTTCTTTTTTTAATTACACAAGATGCCGTCTTCTTTTTTTCCCAGAGGCCTAAACAAAGCTAATTAATATACATTCTTATTGTAAACAATTCAAGCTATACAAAAATATGTAGTAAACCGTGATTGTCCACCATTTTGTAGGCATATATTAACATGTGTGCACACACATGCTCTTTTTATGCGTATGACAAGCATTTTCTTGCTTTTTTTCCCTCAGTTAGCAAATGATTGAAGATCTTTTCCCGTAGTGCCATCTGAAAATGATAATGAAAATGCCCACCTTTTCAGTAGATAAAGTGACTTTTACAAATCAGGTTAGTAACAGAGTTGATCTGGAACCCAGGCCTCCTGGGTCCTTGTCAAGTGCTAATTCATTACATCACATTTTACACAGGAATCTGTCTTAGGCTTGGTTCCTCCAATAAGTAGAGCCAGAGACAAGAACAGGATGCAGGTAGTTTATAGTGGAAAGCAATCACAAGGAACAGAAGGGGAACAATGGAAAAAGTGAAATTGGGAAGCAGAAAAGCCAATCCAAGGGTGTGATCCAGAACAGGTCACTACTCTGAGCATCTGGAATATTGTCCTACTGAGACTGTCTATGGCACCATAGAGAATGTGATTGAAGAGAAGAGGCCAGCCTGGGCAACACAGAGACACAGCCTTGTCTCTACTGAAAATAATTTTTTAAAAAGGCAGGCACAGTGGCTCACCCCTTTAATCCCAGCACTTTGGGAAGCCAAGGCAGGTGGATCTTTTGAGGTCATATACAGATATACCATATACTATACTATATAGTATATACACAGATATACCATATATACTATATACACAGATATACCATATATACTATATATGGTATATATGTATATACATATATGTATATCTATATGTATACATATATGTATATCTATATATGTATACATATATGTATATACATATGTATATATCTGTATATCTGTATATGTATACACAGATATACATGTATATAAAGTATACATACAGTGTGTATATATACAGTCATACAGTATATGTATACATAGTATATACACAGTTTGTATATATGTACACACAGTATATGTATACACACAAAGTTTCTTTACTCTGTGTGTGTGTATATGTGTACATATACACACACACAGTAAAGAAAGGGAAAAGTAGGAGAGAGATCCAAGATGGCTAAATAGGAACAGCTCTGGAGTGCAATTCCCAGCGAGAACAACACAGAGGGTGAGTGATCCTGCATTTCCAAATGAGTTTTCCTGCCCACAGACCAGGATATTCCCGGGCCAAAAAGCGCCACAAGTTTCCAACATAGCTGTTTCAGCTGGCCTCACAGGTTACCACACAAAAACTCACACAAATCTGGGTGGCCATTTCAAGTGGCACCTGGAATGCCTGGGACACAGAGCCACTCATTCAACTAAAAGAGAGGGGGCTGAAACAGGGAGCCAGGTGATCTGGCGTGGCGGGTCCCACCCCCACAAAGACCAGCAATCTGAAACATTCTGGATTGAGAGTTTCGTAGCAAGTTCAGCTGAACCTGGATGGTCCAGCTTGGTGAGGGGAAGGGCGCCCACCATTACCAAGGCAGTCGACCACTGCTGAGGCAGTCCACCATTACCAAGGCAGTCCGCCATTACCGAGGCAGTCCACCATTACTGAGGCAGTTCTAACTACACCTCTGTAAACAAAACCACAAGGAAGTTCACACAACAGCTGGGCACAGCCCACGGCAGCTCAGCAACCCCTCTGCTGGCAGACTATGACTAGACTACCTCCTTCCTGGGCAGAATATCTCTGAAAAAAGGCAGCAGCAAGTCAGGAACTTATAAATAAAGCCCCACTTTTCCAGGACAGAGCACTTGGGAAAAGAGGTGGTTATGAGTTCTGCTGCAACAGACTTAAACATACCTGCCCCAGCAGCTCTGAATGGAACAACGGACCTCCTAGCACAGCACTTGAGCTCCTATAAGAGACAGGCTGTCTCCTCAAGCAGCTCCCCGACCCCTGTATATCCAAAGAGACACCTCATAAAGGAGAGCTCAGGCTGATATCTGGCAGGTACCCTTCTGGGACAAAGATAACAGAAGAAACCGGGAGCAACTCTTACTGTTCTGCAGCCCCCTTGGGTGATCCCTGGGCAAGCAGGGTCTGGAGTGGACCTCCAGCAGTCCTGCAGCAGACAGGCCTGACTGTTAGAAGGAAAATTAAAAAACAGAAAGAAATAGCTTCAACATCAGCAAAAAGGATGCCCACTCACAGACCCCAGCTGAAAGTCACCAAGTACAAAAACCACAGGTAGATAAATCCACAAAGATGGGAAGAAACCAGCACAAAAAGAATGAAAATACCAAAAACCAATTCTCCTCCAAGGGATCACAACTCCTCACCAGCAAGGGAACAAAGTTGGATGGAGAATGAGTCTGATGAATTGACAGAAACAGGCTTCAGAAGGTGGGTAATAACAAACTTCTCTGAGCTAAAAGAACATGTGCTAACCCAATGTAAAGAAACTAAAAACCTTGAAAGAAGGTTAGACAAAATGCTAACTAGAATAAACAGCTTAGAGAAGAATATAAATGACTTGATGAAGCTGAAAAACACAGCATGAGAACTTTGCGAAGCATACACAAATTTCA
>NW_016108177.1:72733-74148 GCF_001604975.1 Cebus imitator | reverse complement strand
ATTCAAGTCCAGGAAATACAGAGAACACCACAAAGACATTCCTCAAGAAGGGCAACCCCAAGGCACATAATCGTCAGATTCACCAGGGTTGAAATGAAGGAAAAATTGCTAAGGGCAGCCAGAGAGAAAGGTCGGGTTACTCACAAAGGGAAGCCCATCAGACTCACATCAGATCTCTCAGCAGAAACCCTACAAGCCAGAAGAGAGTGGGGGCCAATATTCAACATCCTTAAACAAAATAGCTTTCAACCTAGAATTTCATATCCAGACAAACTAAGCTTCATAAGCGAAGAAGAAATAAAATCCTTTACGGACAGGCAATTGCTCAGAGATTTCATCACCACCAGGTCTGCCTTACAAGAGCTCCTGAAAGAAGTACTAAACATGGAAAGTAACAACCAGTACCAGCCATTCCAAAAACGTACCAAATGGTAAAGATCATGGAAACAATGAAGAAACTGTGTCAACTAATGGGCAAAACAACCAGCTAGCATCAAAATGGCAGGATCAAATTCACACATAATGATATTAACCTTAAATGTAAATGGGCTAAATGCCGCAATCAAAAGACACAGACTGGCGAATTGGGTAAAAAGTCAAGACCCATTGGAGGACACACATAGGCTCAAAATAAAGATTTACCAAGCAAATGGAGACCAAAATAAAGCAGGAGCTGCAATCCTAGTCTCTGATAAAATGGGCTTTAAACCAACAAAGATCAAAAGAGATAAAGAAGGGCATTACATAAAGGTAAAAGGATCAATGCAAGAAGAAGAGCTAATGATCCTAAATATATATGCACCCAATACAGGAGCATCCGGATACATAAAGTGAGTTCTTAATGACCTACAAAGAGACATAGACTCCCACACAATAATAGTGGGAGACTGTGACACTCCACTGTCAATATTAGACAGATCAATGAGACAGAAAATTAACAAGGATATCCAGAATTTGAACTCAGATCTGGACCAAGCAGACCTAACAGACATCTACAGAACTCTCCACCCCAAATCCACAGAATATACATTCTTCTCAGCACCACATCACACCTACTCTAAAATTGACCATATAATTGGAAGTAAATCACTCCTCAGCAAATGCAAAAGAACAGAAATCATAACAACCAGTCTCTCAGACCACAGTGCAATCAAATTAGAATTAAGGATTAAGAAACTAACTCAGAAACACACAACTACATGGAAACTGAACAACAGGCTCCTGAATGTCAACTGGATAAATGATGAAATGAAAGCAGAAATAAAAATGTTATTTGAAACCAATGAGAATCTCTGGGACACATTTAAAGCAGTGTCTAGAGGGAAATTTATAGCAATAAATGCCCACATGAGAAGCACGGAAAGCTCTAAAATTGCCATCCTATCATCAAAATTGAAAGAGCTAGAGGAGCAAGA
>NW_016108177.1:64888-72582 GCF_001604975.1 Cebus imitator | reverse complement strand
AAAAAACCCTTCAAAAAAATCAATAAATCCAGGAGCTGGTTTTTTGAAAAGATCAACAAAATAGACAGACCACTAGCCAGATTAATAAAAAAGAAAAGAAAGAAGAATCAAATAGATGCAATAAAAAATGATAAAGCAGATACCACCATCGATTCCACAGAAATACAAACTACCATCAGAGATTACTACAAACAACTCTAGGCACATAAACCAGTAAACCTGGAAGAAATGGATAAATTCCTGGACACTTGCACCTTCCCAAGCCTAAACCAGGAAGAAGGTGAGACCCTGAATAGACCAATAACCAGGGCTGAAGTTGAGGCAGCAATTAATAGCCGGCCAACCAAAAAAGTCCAGGTCCAGATGGGTTCACAGCCAAATTCTGCCAGACATACCAAGAGGAGCTTGTACCACTCCTTCTGAAACTATTCCAAACAATCCAAAAAGAGGGAGCCCTTCCCAAATCATTTTATGAGACCAACATCGCCCTGATACCAAAACCCGGCAGAGACTCGACAAAAAAGAGAAACTTCAGGCCAATATCTATGATGAACATAGATGCAAAAATCTTCAATAAAATACTGACAAACTGAATGCAACAGCACATCAAAAAGCTTATCCATCACAATCAAGTAGGCTTCATCCTGGGGATGCAAGGCTGGTTCAACATACACAAATCTATAAACATAATCCACCACATAAACAGAACCAAAGACAAAAACCACACGATTATCCCAATAGATGCAGAGAAGGCCTTCAACAAAATTCAACAGCCCTTTATGCTAAAAACTCTCAATAAACTAGGTAGCGATGGAACATATCTTAAAATAATAAAAGCTATTTATGACAAACCCACAGCCAATATCATACTGAATGTGCAAAAACTGGAAGTGTTCCCTTTGAAATCTAGCACTAGACAAGGAAGCCTTCTCTCACCACTCCTATTCAATATGGTATTGGAAGTTCTAACCAGAGCAATCAGGCAAGAAAAAGAAATAAAGAGTATTCAATTAGGAAAGGGGAAAGTCAAATTGTCTCTATTTGCAGCCGACATGATTGTATATTTAGAAGAGCCCATCGTCTCAGCCCAAAAACTCCTTAAACTGATAAACAACTTCACCAAAGTCTCAGGATACAAAATC
The DNA here is from genome assembly GCF_001604975.1 of Cebus imitator. Classification (NCBI taxonomy): domain Eukaryota; kingdom Metazoa; phylum Chordata; class Mammalia; order Primates; family Cebidae; genus Cebus; species Cebus imitator. The sequence continues at coordinate 71,440 of NW_016108177.1, read as the reverse complement.
AATGTGCAGAAATCACAAGCATTCCTATACACCAAAAACAGTCTTAAAGAGAGCCAAGTCAAGAACAAACTGCCATTCACAATTGCTACAAAGAGAATAAAACACCTAGGAATACAACTAACAAAGGATGTAAAGGACCTCTTCAAGGAGAACTACAAACCACTGCTCAAGGAAATAAAAGAGGACACAAACAGATGGAAAAACATTCCATGTTTATGGTTAGAAAGAATCAATATTGTGAAAATGGCCATAGTGCCCAAAGTAATTTACAGATTCAGTGCTATCCCCATCAAGCTACCAATGACCCTATTCACAGAAGTGGAAAAAACCACCTTAAACTTCATGTGGAACCAAAAGAGAGCCCACATAGCCAAGACAATCCTAAGCAAAAAGAGCAAAGCTGGAGGCATCATGCTACCTGACTTCAAACTATACCAGAAGGCTACAATAATCAAAACAGCATGGTACTGGTACCAAAACAGAGATATAGACCAATGGAACAGAACAGAGGCCTCAGAGGCAATACCACACATCTACAATCATCTGATCTTTGACAAACCTGACAAAAACAAGCAATGAAGAAAGGATTCCCTGTTTAATAAATGGTGTGGGGAAAACTGGCTAGCCATGTGCAGAAAGCTGAAACTGGACCCCTTTCTGACATCTTACACTAAAATTAACTCCAGATGGATTAAAGACTTAAATGTAAGACCTAACACCATAAAAACCCTAGAAGAAAACCTAGGCAACACCATTCAGGACATAGGCATAGGCAAGGACTTTATGACTGAAACACCAAAGGCATTGGCAACAAAAGCCAAAATAGACAAATGGGATCTAATTAAACTTCAGAGCTCTGCACAGCAAAAGAAACTACCATTAGAGTGATCAGCAACCAACAGAATGGGAGAAAATTTTTGCAATCTACCCATCTGACAAAGTGGTAATATCCAGAATCTACAAAGAACTAAAACAGACTTACAAAGAAAAAAACAAACGAACCCATTCAAAAGTGGGCAAAGGATATGAACAGACACTTCAAAAGAAGACATATATGAGGGCAACAAACATTTAAAAATGCTCATCATCACTGGTCATTAGAGAAATGCAAATCAAAACCAGATTGAGATACCATCTCACGCCAGTTAGAATGGTGATCATTAAAAAATCTGGAGACAACAGATACTGGAGAAGATGTGGAGAAATAGGAACACTCTTACACTGTTGATGGGGGTGTAAATTAGTTCAACCATTGTGGAAGACAGTGTGGCGATTCCTCAAGGACCTAGAAATAGAAACTCCATTTGACCCAGCAATCCCATTACTGGGTCTATACCCAAAGGATTAGAAATAATTCTGTTATAAAGACACATGCACACATATGTTCATTGTGGCACGGTTTACAATAGCAAAGACCTGGAACCAACTCAAATGCCCATTGATGATAGACTGGACAAGGAAAATGTAGCACATACACACCATGGAATAATATGCAGCCATAAAAAACGATGAGTTCATGTTCTTTGTAGGGACATGGATGAATCTGGAAACCATCATTCTCAGCAAACTGACACAAGAACAGAAAACCAAACACTGCATGTTCTCATAGGCGGGTGTTGAACAATGAGAACACATGGACACAGGGAGGGGAGCATCACACACTGGTGTCTGTTGGGGGGTCTGGGGGAGGGACAATGGTAGGTGGGAAGGTGGGGAAGGAATAACATAGGGAGAAATGACAGATATACGTGATGGGGAGATGGAGGCAGCAAATCACATTGCCATGTATGTACCTATGCAACAATCCTGCATGATCTGCACATGTAACCCAGAACCTAAAGTACAATTAAAAAAAAAAGATATCCTCAAAAAAGAAAAAAAAGGAAAAAGCAATGGGTTAATAATTTCAGTGATATTAATATACTTTTGGGGTTTGTTTTGAGATGGAACCTCGCTCTGTTGCCCAGGCTGGAGTGCAGTGGCATGATCTCGGCTCACTGCAACCTCTGCCTCCCAGGTTCAAAGTGATTCTCCTGCCTCAGCCTCGCAAGTAGCTGGGATTACAGGCATCTGCAACCATGCCTGGCTAAGTTTTGTATTTTTAGTACAGACAGGGTTTCACCATTGGCCAGCCTGATTTCAAACCCCTGACCTCAAGTGATCTGCTCGCCTCAGCCTCCCAAAGTGCTGGAATTACAGGCATGAGCCACCAAGCCTGGCCTACTTTTTGTTTTTAAAAAAGGAAATATGTATCTTATATTGATTGACCACAGGGATGAAAAATAACATTACAAATTCTATTTTGAGTCTGAACTTTCACAAATTTGTCAATGACCTTATCAGAATTGATCTTCAGTATTTTGAGAGGCCAAGGCAGGCAGATCAACTTGAGGCCAGGAGTTTAAGATCAGCCTGGCCAACAGGGTGAAACCTTGTCTCTACTAAAAATACAAAATATTAGCCAGGTGTGATGGCACATGCCTGAAATTTCAGCTACTCAGGAGGTTGAGGCTTGAGCCTGGGAGGTGGAGGTTGTAGTGAGCTGAGATTGCACCACTACACTCCAGCATGGTAGACAGAGTGAGACTGTCTCAAAAAAAAAAAAAAGATCTTCATGTATGTATCTTCAATAGACTGTATAGACAGATTTGTTGATCTCTTACTCCTAGTTGATAAAACTTCTTAATAATTTTAATTTTTACTGAGATACCATTCATGTATCATAAAATTGACTCTTTAAGTCTACAATTCAGTGTGTTTTAGTATATTCACGAAGTTGCACAGTCATCACCATATCTAATTCTAAGGCATTTTCGTCATCCCAAAAGGAAAACTTATGCTTATTAGTTAGTAGTCACTTCTCATTCTCCCTTTATTCCAATGCCTAAAAACCATGAATCTACTTTCTGCGTCTATGGATTTACCTGTTCTTGACATTTCATATAAATGGAATTACATGATATGTGGCCTTTTGTGTCTCGTTTCTTTCACTTAGCATAATGTTTCCAAGGTTCATCCATATTGTTTTATGTATCAGTACTTTATTCCTTTATCAGTACTTTATTTCTTTTTATGGCTGAATGCTAATTTTAATTTGAAAATTTTTTTCCCATGAAGTAACAGATATATAAATTTCTAGAAATAAAGCCCAGATTGGAGTGCAATGACAAAATTATAGCTCACTGTAACCTTGAACTCCTGGGCTCAAGTGATCCTCATGCCTCAGCCTTTTGAGTAACTAGGATTACAGATGTGCCTTATTTTTTGTTGAGACAGTCTTCCTGTGCTGCTCAGGCTGGTCTTAAACCCCTGGCCTCAAGTAATCCTCTGGCCTCAGCCTCCCAATGTGCTGGGATTACAGGCATAAGCCACTGTGTCTGGCCTTAGGGGAGAAGATATTAAACCTAAGAATAAGATTGACAAAACTAATAAAAGCCCCATTTCACAATAAATCCAAAAATTGCAATGTGTCTTTGTTTCTCCAGGATTGAAGCTAATAGCTTTCAAGTGTCTCAGGTGAAAAATTTTACACACAAACATTCCAAGTTATAACATAATGTATTAGTTATCTATTCATAACAAATCACTTTCAAAACTTTATAGCTTTAAACCACGATGATCATTATCTCTCACGGTTTCTGTGAGTAAAAAATACAGACGGTGCAGTGAGCAAGGCTTCTATCTGTTCAGCAATGTCTGGTGGAGAACTCAAAGGCTGGGAGCTAGAATCACCATATCTAGCTGGTGATGCTGTTGACTGAGACTTTAGCCAGGGCAACTGGCTGTACCATGTACACGTGACTGCTCTATGAGGCCTGGGCTTCTTTGCAACATTGCAAGTATCAACAGAGAGAGAGAGACAGAGAGAGAGATAATTCCCATGTGTCGTGGGAGAAACCCAGTAGGAGGTAACTGAATCATGAGGGCAAGTCTTTCTCATGCTGTTCTCCTGATAGTGAATAAGTCTCTCGAGATCTGATGGTTCTGTAAAGGGAGATTTCCCTTTATAAACCGGGACGACAAAGGTTGCAGCCACCATGTAAGACATCCCTTGCCTTTCCACCATGATTGTGAGGCCTCCCCAGTGATGTGGAACTGTGAGTCAATTAAACCTCTTTCCTTTATAAATCATCCAGTCTCAGGTATGTCTTTATTAGCAGCGTGGGAACAGACTAACACATAAGCCTACATTATGATTAAGCTGTTCCCCTCCAAGATACTTACCCAAGATTGAAAGCATATGCCATAGACTTTTGCATGAATATTCACAGTGGCTTTATTTGATCATGATCAGGTAAATGGATGAAGAAATTGTGACATATCTGTACAGTGGAACACTACTCAGCAATAAGGAATGAACAATTGATATACACAGTAACATGGATGGATCTCAGAATAACCGTGTTGAGTGAAAGAGGTCAAAACAAAAAAGAATACATGTTATGTGATTCCATTTATATGAAATAGAAAATGCAAATCAGTCAAAAGCAACAACAGGCAGATTGGTGGTTCCCAAGAAAGAGGGAATAAGTGGCATAGAAGGGCAGAAGGGACGGATTGAAAGGAGCACGAGGAAGCTTTTGGGAGTGACATGATTTAGATGTTTGTCCCCTCCAAATTTCATGTTGAAATGTGATTCCCAGTGTTGGAGATAGGGCATTGAGGAAGGTGACTGGATCACGGGAGTGGATCCCTCATAAGTAACTTAGCACCATCCCCTTGGTGATGAGTTCTTTCAAGGCGAGATCTGCTCCGGGACTTCTCTCCTTTCTTGCTCCTACTCTCACCATGTGATTTGCCTGCTGTCCCTTTGCCTTCTGCCATGATTGTAAGCTTTCTAAGGCCCTCACCAGACGCTGAGCAGATGGGGGTGCCATGCTTATACAGCCTGCAGACCGTGAGCCAATTAAACCTCTTTTCTTTATAAATTACCCAGTCTCTGCTGGGCACAGTGGCTCGCACCTGTAATCCCAGCACTTTGGGAGGCTGAAGCAGGCAGATCACCTGAGGTTGGGAGTTTGAGACTAGCCTGATCAATATGGAGAAACCCTGTCTGTACCAAAAACAATACAAAATTAGCTGGGCGTGGTAGCACATGTCTGTAATCCCAGCTACTCGGGAGGCTGAGGTAGGAGAATTGCTTGAACCCAGTAGGTGGAGGTTGCGGTGAGCCGAGATCACACCATTGCACTCCGGCCTGGACAAAAAGAGCAAAACTCCGTCTCAGAAAAAAAAAAAAAAATTACCCAGTTTCAGATATTCCTTTATAGTAACGCAAAAACAGCCTAAAACCAGAGATGAATATGTTCACTATTTTAATTGTAGTGATGATTTCACAGGCATATGCATGTGTCAAATTTTGCCAAATTGTATACCTTCAATATGTATAGTTTATTGATGTCAATTATACTTCAGTAAAGCTGTTAACATATTTAATTTAAAAAAACTAAAATTGTCTTATTGATTCAAAGTTTTTCTTCTTTCAGATTCTGTCAAGGAACTTTGCCCAAAAAGGAAGATAGCTAAAAAGAGCATAGATCAGGGTTTAAAACCCTCCTCTGCCACAAAGTCAACGTGTGACCTTCGGCTGGTTACTCTCATGGCCTTTTCTGTTTCACATTCGTTAAATGGGGCTAATGATACTCTGTCTCACAGGTTTGTTGCTAAACTTAGAATGAGTTGACAGGTGGGAGAGGGTCCCTAGCAAATCCTAGGTTCCAGCGTGTAGATATCAGGCCCCGTTTCTGAGGAGGTTAGATTCCTTTCAGTCCCCCTCCTTTCCCTTCCTTTCCTCTTTCCTTTCAGATCAGGATCCTAGTTACACAGTCATTCAGGGGAGAAACAATGAAGAAGAAACAGGCCAAAGGGTGTGTCTTGAGTTGTGTTCCCTGAAAACAGTGCCCCTGAGACCTGGACTTGAGACTTCCTGGAAGGGTGATCTCGGGGATTAGAAGGGAGGGGACAGAAAATGTGAGTCAGGGAAGGAGAAAATGCCAACCCAAGTGTGCATGTCGAGCTAGCTATTGAGGTGAAGCTCAGAGCAGACCCTCTGAGGAATACTGGAGAACACACCTCAGAAAGGACAGGAGGCTGGGCACTGACATGTGCCCTTCATTGCTTGAGGGTTGTGCTCAGAGCACTGATGCTCCTGTCCTCTCCCACATTTCTCTCACCTGAGGGAGAAAGCCAGATGGGATGGGATGCTCGCAGGGTTAAGGGTTAAGGTTAAGCTCACCACAGCTACAGCTTAAATCAGAGGCAGCCTGATAACACGTGGCCCAGTGCACCCCAAATGGCTGCCTCAGGCCCAAAGCCCATTATTGGGTCAATAACGTAACCCTGTTAGCCTTGTTGAGCACCTTCACACCAGGCAACAGACATCCAATACTTCTCAGCAGAGAAACCAGAGACACTCGGTTAAAACCCTCTCTCCTCAAGCCTGTAATCCCAGCACTTTGGGAGGCCGAGGCGGGTGGATCACGAGGTCAAGAGATCGAGACCATCCTGGTCAACATGGTGAAACCCCGTCTCTACTAAAAATACAAAAAATTA